>NC_042994.1:24055228-24130167 GCF_901001165.1 Salmo trutta
TATGTACTTTTTCAAGCAGAAATTTGCTTCCTGCAACACAAACTCAAAAAAGTTCTGGGACACTAAAGTCCATGGAGAATAAGAACACCTCCCAGCTGCCCACTGCACTGAGGATAGGAAACTCTGTCACCTCTGATAAATCCACTATAAATGAGAATTTCAATAAGCATTTTTCTACGGCTGGCCATGCTTTCCACCTGGCTACCCCTACCGCGGTCAACAGCACTGCACCCCCCACAGCTACTCGCCCAAGCCTTCCCCATTTCACCTTCTCCCAAATCCAGTCAGCTGATGTTCTGAAAGAGCTGCAAAATCTGGACCCCTACAAATCAGCCGGGCTAGACAATCTGGACCCTTTCTTTCTAAAATGATCTGCCGCAATTGTTGCAACCCCTATTACTAGCCTGTTCAACCTCTCTTTCATGTCGTCTGAGATTCCAAAAGATTGTAAAGCAGCTGCTGTCATCCCCCTCTTCAAAGGAGGGGGCACTCTTGACCCAAACTGCTACAGACCTATATCTATCCTACCCTGCCTTTCTAAGGTCTTCGAAAGCCAAGTCAACAAACAGATTACCGACCATTTCGAATCCCACCGTACCTTCTCTGCTATGCAATCCGGTTTCAGAGCTGGTCATGGGTGCACCTCAGCCACGCTCAAGGTCCTAAACGATATCGTAACCGCCATCGATAAGAAACAATACTGTGCTGCCGTATTCATTGACCTGGCCAAGACTTTTGACTCTGTCAATCACCACATCCTCATCGGCAGACTCAATAGCCTTGGTTTCTCAAATGATTGCCTCGCCTGGTTCACCAACTACTTCTCTGATAGAGTTCAATGTGTCAAATCGTATGGCCTGTCGTCCGGGCCTCTGATAGTCTCTATGGGGGTGCCACAGGGTTCAATTCTTGGGCCAACTCTTTTCTCTGTATACATCAATGATGTCGCTCTTGCTGCTGGTGAGTCTCTGATCCACCTCTACGCAGACGACACCATTCTGTATACTTCTGGCCCTTCTTTGGACACTATGTTAACCTGTTAGGGTATAGGGGGCAGTATTGAGAATTTTTAGAAAAAATATGTGCCCATTTTTAACTGCCTCCTACACCTACCCAGTAACTACAATATGCATATACTTATTATATATGGATAGAAAACACCCTAAAGTTTCAAAAACTGTTTGAATGGTGTCTGTGAGTATAACAGAACTCATTTGGCAGGCAAAACCCTGAGACAGATTCTGACAGGAAGTGGATACCTGATGTGTTGAATTGACTTTGAGCCTATGCCATTGAAAAACAAAGGGGGTGAGGAATATTCTGGCACTTCCTATTGCTTCCACAAGATGTCCCCAGCCTTTACAAAGTGTTTTGAGTGTTCTACAGTGAGATCTGACCGAATAAGAGCCATGGAACGTGATGGTCCATTAGACACCTGGCGCGCGATTTGATGGTGGGTACTCTCATTCCGAAACGTTTTAAAAGAAAACCCAATGGTCCGCCTTGAATTTTATTCATGTTCTGGTTAAAAAAGGCCCTAATGATTTATGCGATACAACGTTTGACATGTTTGAACGAACGGAAATATATTTTTTCCGTTCTTGAAGTGAAGTGAAGTCCGGCTGGCTTAGATCATGCGCTACAACACGCATGATCATGACACGCTAAATCTGACAATTCCATTGCGTTCAAGAGATGTAAATCTATAATTCTTTGAATGACAATATAATATTTTAGCAATGTTTTCTAATATTAATTAATTATTTTGTTGTCATGACTTGACTGCCGGTATTGGAGGGAAACGATTTCCTGAACATCAACGCCATAGTAAAACACTGTTTTTAGATATAAATATGAACTTGATAGAACTAAAAATGCATGCATTGTCTAACATAATGTCCTAGGAGTGTCATCTGATGGAGATTGTAAAAGGTTAGTGCATAATTTTAGCTGATTGTATGGTTTTGGTGAAGCCTGTCTTTGAATCGACAATGCATTGCACACCGCTATTGTCAATGTACTCTCCTAACATAACCTAACTTTATGCTTTCCCCGTAAAACCTTTTTGAAATCGGTAAACGTGGTTAGATTAAGAAGATGTTTATCTTTCAAAGGCTGTAAGTTAGTTGTATGTTTGAGAAATTTGAATTTGTACATTTATTTGGTTTCAAATTTGCCGCTCTTGAAATGCACCTGCTGTTGATAGGGTGCGCCACGGGGGGCACGCTAACGTCCCAGGTAGCCTCAAGAAGTTAACAACCCTCCAGACGAGCTTCAATGCCATACAACTCTCCTTCCGTGGCCTAAAACTGCTCTTAAATACAAGTAAAACTAAATGCATGCTCTTCAACCGATCGCTGCCTGCACCTGCCCACCCGTCCAGCATCACTACTCTGGACGGTTCTGACTTAGAATATGTGGACAACTACAAATACCTAGGTGTCTGGTTAGACTGTAAACTCTCCTTCCAGACTCACATCAAACATCTCCAATCCAAAGTTAAATCTAGAATTGGCTTCCTATTTCGCAACAAAGCATCCTTCACTCATGCTGCCAAGCATACCCTCGTAAAACTGACCATACTACCGATCCTCGACTTCGGCGACATCATTTACAAAACAGCCTCCAATACCCTACTCAATAAACTGGATGCAGTCTATCACAGTGCCATCCGTTTTGTCACCAAAGCCCCATATACTACCCACCACTGTGACCTGTATGCTCTCGTTGGCTGTCCCTCGCTTCATACTCGTCGCCAAACCCACTGGCTCCAGGTCATCTACAAGACCCTGCTAGGTAAAGTCCCCCATTATCTCCGTTCACTGGTCACCATAGCAGCACCCACCTGTAGCACGCGCTCCAGCAGGTATATCTCTCTGGTCACCCCTAAAGCCAACTCCTCCTTTGGCCACCTCTCCTTCCAGTTCTCTGCTGCCAATGACTGGAACGAACTACAAAAATCTCTGAAACTGGAAACACTTATCTCCCTCACTAGCTTTAAGCACCAGTTGTCAGAGCAGCTCCCAGATCACTGCACCTGTACATAGCCCATCTATAATTTAGCCCATACGACTACCTCTTCCCCTACTGTATTTATTTTGCTCCTTTGCACCCCATTATTTCTACTTCTACTTTGCACTTTCTTCCACTGCAAATCTACCATTCCAGTGTTTTACTTGCTGTATGGTATTTACTTTGCCACCATGGACGTTTTTGCCTTTACCTCCCTTATCTCACCTCATTTGCTCACATTGTATATAGACACATTTTTCTACTGTATTATTGACTGTGTGTTTGTTTTATTCCATGTGTAACTCTGTGTTGTTGTATGTGTCGAACTGCTTTGCTTTATCTTGGCCAGGTTGCAATTGTAAATGAGAACTTGTTCTCAACTTGCCTACCTGGTTAAATAAATAAATAAATAAGTGATTCTCAGGATTCTATATGTATTGTGATTCTCAGGAGCTATGAAGGAAAACAAGCTATGAAGGAAAAATACTGCAGTTTTAGTGCAAGCACAACCAACAAGCGCAAAAATAATATTACGATATTGCCAAAACGTTAGGATACATCTTAAAAAATATGTAACTGAATCAGTCCCCCCCCCCCGTCACTATCTAATGATTATGTGTAGTAGTAGTTTATTCATTAGCCTGACATAAATACACCTACCAACCTTTAAGACAGGTTTCAATCCAGAGCCGATTCAGAGGGGTTCGGTTAAAATACAGAAGACACATTTTTTTGGAATGCATTTAGTTGTGCAACTGACTAGGTATCCCCCTTTCCCTAATGATGATGTTTAGTCCTGGTAGGTTGTTCATTAGTCTAGAACACACACACAAGCTGCTAGCTTACAGCTGGACTTACATGTTTGTCTGTTGTGGTTCAGGCTTGGTCTAGTCCAGAGGGAGTGTCATGTCTCTCAGAATGGAGGGGTGGAGTAGTGACCTGGAGGGAGGCAGGAGAGAGGGGCTAGTCTTCCTTTGGTTGGTTGGTTGATGAGAGGGGTGGAGTAGTGACCTGGAGGGAGGCAGGAGAGAGGGGCTAGTCTTCCTTTGGTTGGTTGGTTGGTTGACGAGGGGGGTAGAGGGGGTATGAGAGAGAGAGAGCTGTAGAAGGACAAGGAATCACAACACTGGTGGAGAGAGAGAAACAGAGAGACCGGCCAGTCTTCGGTTGGTTGGTTGGTTGGTTGGTTGGCGAGGGGAGTAGAGGGGGTCTGAGACAGAGGTGTAGAAGGACAAGGAATCACAACACTGGTGGGGGGAGAGAGAGAGAATATAGAGAAGAGAAGGGTTGTAGTGTGACTGGACGTCAGCAGTGTGTGCGGTGTGTCTAGAAGGCATTGTGTACAGTGCATTTTGGAAAGTATTCAGACCCCTTGCCTTTTCCACATTTTGTTACGTTACAGTCTAATTCTAAAATGTATTAAATAAAATAAAAATCCTCGGCAATCTACACACAATACCTCATAATGACAAAGCTTACAGGTTTTTAGACAATTTGTATAAAATATATATTTTTTTACAGAAATACCTTATTTACATAAGTAGTCAGACCCTTTGCTATGAGACTCGAAATTGAGCTCAGGTTTCCATTGATTGTCCTGTGGTAAATTCAATTGATTGGACATGATTTGGAAAGGCAGACACCTGTCTATATAAAGTCCCACAGCTGACAGTGCAAGTCAGAGCAAAAACCAAGCCACGAGGTCGAAGGAATTGTCCATAGAACTCAGAGACAGGATTATGTCGAGGCACAGATCTGGGGAAGGGTACCAAAACATTTCTGCAGCATTGACGGTCCCCAAGAACACAGTGGCCTCCATCATTCTTAAATGTAAGAAGTTTGGAACCACCAAGACTCTTCCTAGAGCTGTCCGCCCAGGCAAACTGAGCAATCGGGGGAGAAGGGCCTTGGTCAGCGAGGTGACCAAGATCCCGATGGTCACTCTAACAGAGCTCCTGAGTTCCTCTGTGGAGATGGGAGAACCTTCTAGAAGGACAACCATCTCCGCAGCATCCTACCAGTCAGGCCTTTATGGTAGAGTGGCCAGACAGAAGCCACTCCTCAGTAAAAGGCTCATGACAGCCCGCTTGGAGTTTGCCAAAAGGCACCTAAAGAACTCTCAGACCACGAGAAACAAGATTCTCTGGTCTGATGAAACCAAGATTGAACTCTTTGGCCTGAATGCCAGGCGTCACGTCTTGAGGAAACCTGGCACCATCCCTATGGTGAAGCATGGTGGCAGCATCATGCTGTGGGAATGTTTTTCAGCGGCAGGGAATGGGAGACTAGCCAGGATTGAGGTAAAGATGAATGGCGCAAAGTACAGAGAGCTCCTTGATGGAAACCTGCTCCAGAGCGCTCAGGACCTCAGACTGGGGTGAACGACCCCAAGCACACAGCCAAGACAATGCAGGAGTGGCTTTGGGACAAGTCTCAATGTCCATGAGTGGCCCAGCCAGAGCCCAGACTTGAACCCGATCGGAAATCTCTGGAGAGACCTGAAAATAAATGTGCAGTGACGCTCCCCATCCAACCTGACAGAGCTTGAGAAGATCTGCAGAGAAGAATGGGAGAAACTCCCCAAATACAGGTGTGCCAAGCTTGTAGCGTCATACCCAAGAAGATTCAAGGCTGTAATCCCTGCCAAAGGTGCTTCAACAAAGTACTGAGTAAAGGGTCTGAATAATGTGATATTTCAGTTGTTTTTGATCAATTTGCTAACATTTCTAAAAAACTGTTTTTGCTTTGTCATTATGGGGTATTGTGATGTCATTATGGGGTATTGTGTTTAGATTTATGAGGAGAAAAAAATATTTAATCCATTTTAGAAAAAGGCTGTAACGTAACAAAATGTGGAAAAAGTCAAGGGGTCTGAATACTTTCTGACTGCACTGTATGTTTGCATATGCAAAGACAAGAAGATGCAGAGCGTCTGTCTGTTGTGATGAAACAGACAGTGAAAACAAGTAGTCATGTCTCCATGTGACTAACAATCAGCGTGAATGAGAGCCTTTGTCTAAGTCTCTACCCATACCAGAGAAAGACAGACAGGGTAAAGCAGGGGAGTCAAACTCATTCCATGGAGAGCCTAGTGTCTGATGGTTTTTCCTTTCAATTAAGACCTAGACAACCAGGTGAGTTCCTTACTAATTAGTGACCTTAATTCATCAATCAAGTACAAGGGAGGAGCAAAAACCCACAGACACTCGGCCCTCCGTGGACTGACTGACACATGTGGGGTAAAGCATGATGTTTTACTGCTTATGTTATTGGAGGAAAACACACACACACACACACACACACACACACACACACACACACACACACACACGATAATTGACAACAACTAACCCGACGCTGTCAAAACATTGGAACCCAATCTCAAAGCAACGCGCACAGCAAGTGCATCATTTTAGCTACGCTCATTTCTCCAGACCATATAGGCCTCTACCCTCAAATAACATTAACTTTAAAGAGTTTTAGCTAGCTAGATAACCAATAGTCTGATTAATCAGGCTGTAATACACGATGAATTGGTATAAACAGCCTAAGACATTTGTGTTAAAAATCCTGTGTAAATGTTTCAGGATGTTGAATAAAACTACATTTAAACTTACTCTACTGGTTGTCTGTGCGGTTGTCCTTCTGCTGCCCGAAATTTTGCAGACAAAATATCCACAGGAAATTACTGTTTACTGACTTTTTAGGTTCAGTATATGGTTGGTACCGTGGTTTATGGTTACTCAGTTCTTTGGTAAAATTAATTTTACATTGGATATTCAGTTCTCTCGTCAATAGCTATTGAACCAAGCATGCCATGCCAATGAAAATTGAAGGCTATATTCTGAGTCAAGGTAGGATGGAGAACAATCCATGCCTTTGTTTTATTTTTTAAAAGATTTAAATCTGAATATCCAACATAAAATTAACTTAACCTCGGTACCTACGGGCTCTCTAATAAGTTGGGTAAACAATACTTTCCTGTGGATATTTTGTCTCAAATTTCAAGCAGCATTAGGACAAACCGCACAGACAACAGGTAGAGTAAGTTTAAATGTAATTTCATTGAACATTTTGTCTCGTAAGGAATATTTACATAATTTCACACAAATGTCTAAGGCTGTCTAGCTATACCAATTAATTGTGTATTACAGCCAATCAGACTAGATAATGAAGTGAGAAAAATGATCATGCAAAGTCAAAACACCCTGAATATAAGGTCCCAAAACAACGAGTAAATATACAAAATGGCGCTTCTTGACGCTTACGTCTCTTTTATTCAAAAAAACTATTTCTAGAGATGCAATATGCATAGCAGATGATTAGGTTAAGTTGTCTTGGGCAGTGGTTCCCCAACTGTGGAGGGGTCACCACAGGTTTTTCTTATTTTAGAAACTCATCCAGCTTTAAAAACTTACTCTTTAAAATTGTAATCTCTAAATTGGGTAGTACATCATCAGTTCCTCTTGTTGTGTTAGTCACTACAGCCCTTAGAGAACTATTTATAACTTGTCAGAAATGTCCAGATCAAGTAGCCCATGTCAGCTAACGTTTTTTCATATAGATTTTTTAGCCCATAGATAGTCATTTTTTTTGTCACTCAAATATCACATGAATACACATTAGATATGGTCAAATGTATAGAATGGCAAGAAATGTGCTTTACAACTGCAAAATAGTCTTTGCACGCCATGACAACATGTGTAGAATTGCAGGAAATAAGCTTAAAACCTGCAAAGGTTTGGGACCCCTGGTCTAGAGATACAACAGCTAGTCATGATAGCTGTCAGCATTTTTCTGACAGCTCCGTACGTAAACACCCTTTCAGAATACAACTTGGACTATGTCGTTATTCTAGAAATAAACCTACGTCGTATTTCACGTGCTTTCAGCGCCACGGAGCGTAAACTACGCCCCAAACCAGGCGTAACTTCTGTCAAGAATACGGCCTACGGGGCTACAAACAAACAACCTAGCTAGCTACTAACGTTAGCCTGCTACCGTCCCCAGCTACCGTGCGCAATGACAACAGGGAGTGCCCATGCCCCTGGAAAACACCGTTAATATACCACCAAGGAGCACAGAGAACGAAAACACAAGATGTGCAATAAACTGCAAATCAGGTAACGTAAATACAGAGAATATTCATATTCCCGTGCGCCCGCACCGGCGACAGGCCTGTGATAAGACAGCCCATGCCCCGCTAGGCACCTCGCGCACTGACGCCAACCGAAATACTGCACCGAGTGTGGTTCTGAGTGTTTTATCGGATTCCTGAGATTGAATGCTTTCGTTTACCATACCGGTATCGGTGGAGAGACACCCCAAAACACGTTTATTTACCTTCTTCTGTCGGTTGTCAGCGCGCGCAGGTCTTCCTCACCCCTGAATCCAGAACAAACAGCCCCGTTCGACGTCAGTGACGTCAGACGCAGGGGGAACGTCAGGACGTCGTTCGGAGGAATGTCACCTCTCCACGAACGAATCCCCCTGTCCTCTCCCTACCTGTCTCCCGGAACATGCAATACCATGCAATAACTTCAAACACTGAACAATATTATAGACCATTTCCCAATATACACTGGTCTGCATAAATGGCCATACATAGCATCACAATTAATTGCCCTAATGTCGCGTAACCACACACTCTCAATGGACTGGATAATTTATTGTGATAGATTATAAACAATTGCATAATTTCACCTTCTATAAATCACATAATCTTACAAACTATAGGTTCTTAATACTCGTATAATAAACTCATATTATGGTAAATTCTACCTTGAAGAAATGCAATTAATTCCACCTTTAGTGGAGTGAGCCCTCCACCTAGTGGTCATTCAATCACAAGTATGGTAGTATCAGAGAGGAAGAGGCGAAGTGAGAGGTTTACTCCGCCCAAAATTTGTACACGAAAATAAGGCCACGAAGTGAGAAATGTTTGTTTGGAGGTCAATTAGTGTCGACTTTGGTCAACAAAACATGTAATTGCTAATTTGCTACGTGAGGCTTATTTGATCAAATAGAAGTTTCTTATTGGTTAAATTGTTCATGAATGTACTGATATGGACGCACATGGCAAAACATTTTTATTGGAGTTGTGCCTGTTGACATAGCGATAGAAGACTCATCATGGATATAAACCGTTTTAGCGTTGCCATTGAGGGCTTCCACCATTTTAAAGTAGCCAACTGGTTGGTGATTCCTATGAGTTGGGAGCGGTCCTCTATTGAAGAACAAAAAAATAACTACTTCATAATGGAGATAACCTCAATGGCGCCGCCCATGCCCTCACATACACTATAATGGCACAGATACAATGATGAATCTGCTATCTATCTCTATGGACTGTTGTTCACACATTTATCTGCCCTGACATTGGCTAAGAGGGTTGGGCCAGCAACAAAAATGTCGCTGGTTCGAATCCCAGAGCCGGCAAGGTGGAAAAATCAGCCGTTCTGCCGATGAGCAAGACGGTTAACCCCCAACAACAACTACTCCCGGGACGTGGATATCGATTAAGGCAAGTCCCCACACATCTCTGATTCAGAGGGGTTGGGTTAAATGCGGAAGACACATTTCGGTTGAATGCATTGTTGTGAAATTGACGAGGTATCCCCCTTTCCCTTCCCACCTGATCTCGACTTCTCACACCTGTCTTATCTTTGAGGACATGTATTTCCATTGTTAAAGCGGTCACTCAAATATCTTGTCAATATAATAGAGAATCTTTGGGAGTATCAATCCTGTGTTCAGGTCTTTCAGATCAAAATTATAGGGACAGGCGGTGTCTGATCCTACATTGAACAAAAATAGAAACGCAACATGTAAATAGTTGGTTCTATGTTTCCTGAGCTGAAATAAAAGATCCCAGAAATGTTCCATAAGCACAAAAAGCTTAAATCGCTTAAGTTTTGTGCACAAATTTGTTTACATCCCTGTTAGTGAGCATTTCTCCTTTGCCAAAATAATCCATCCACCTGACAGGTGTGGCATATCAAGAAGCTGATTAAACAGCGTGATCATTACACCGGTGCACCTTGTGCTGGGGACAATAAAAGGCCACTCATGTGCATTTTTGTAACAACACCACACATTTCAGTTGAAGGCATTCAGTTGTACAACTGACTAGTTATCTCCCTTTTTTAATGTCAAAGTTGTAAAAAGAGCACCCCATGGTGGAAGTGGGGTTATGGTATGGGCTGGCATAAGCTATGGACAACGAACACAATTGCATTTTATAGATGGAAATTTGAATGCAGAGATACCGTGAGGAGATCCTGTGGTCCATTGTCGTGCCAGTCATCCACTGCCATCACCTCATGTTTCAGCATAATGCAAGGCCCGTGTCGCAAGAATCTGTTCACAGTTCCCGGAAGCTGAAAATGTTCAAGTTCTTCTATGGCCTGCATACTCACCAGACATGTCACCCATTGAGCATGTTTGGGATGCTCTGGATTGACATGTGCAACAGCGTGCTCCAGTTCCCGTCAATATCCAGCAACTTCGCACAGCCATTGAAGAGGAGTGGGATAACACTCCTCAGGCCACAATCAACAGCCTGATCAACTCTATGTGAAGGAGATGTGTTGCGCTGCATGAGGCAAATGGAGGTCACACCAGATAGGGACTGGTTTTCTGATCTACACCCCTACCTTTCTTTTAAGGTATCTGTGACCAACAGATGCATATCTGTATTCCCAGTCATGTGAAATTCATTCGGCCCTAATCTATGGATTTATTTAAATTCACTGATTTCCTTATATGAACTGTACCTCAGTCTTAAATCGTTGCATGTTGCATTTCATTTTTGTTCAGTATATTATACTTGATGCATACAGCCCACTTGTTCCTTTTAGTTGACTCATGGTTGTCACGGTCAACAAGATTGTATTATGCAGAATGCAGTGTATTATGCAGAATGCAGTGTTACATTAAGACAATACCTTAAAGTAGCAGAAATGACAAAGCCTGCTCCTGTTTCGGTAAAAAGCCAAAGGATGGGACTGCAGAAATATAACAAACTCAAATTCATAGAGCTATGGATGCAAGGACTGACCATCCATGATATCAAAATTATAGTTAAACATTGGAGTAAAACAAGCTTATATTTTGGGTTCTGATAAGGAATGACAACTGAACTAAAAGCTCATGGAGGCGTTTAGAAGTTGTATTCTTCATGTATTAATGGTACAGGTTCATTTAGAAGTCCAAAAATGTATGTAGTAACTGCCGAACGCCCTTTTAAACATCATACTACTTTGATTAGGGAAAGGGGGATACCTAGTCAGTTATACAACTGAACATATTCAACTGGAATGTCTTCCGCATTTAACCCAACCCATCAGAATCAGAGAGGTGTGGGGGGCTTCCTTAAATCGACGTCTTCGGCGCCCAGGGAACAGTGGGTTAACTCAAATCAAAAAAAATTTTTTTTTCAAATTTAACTGCCTTGCTCAGGTGCAGAACGACAGATTTTTACCTTGTCAGCTTGGGGATTCGATCCAGCAACCTTCCGGGTTACTGGCCCAATGCTCTAACCACTGCCTGCAGCCATCCTGCCACACCCAATGTGAATGATTGGGTTTACAGTGTAGTGTTAAGGTTGTCCTGAGCCTTTTAACCATGTGTGTAAATGAAGAATTTGACCCTTGACCTTATTCTAATCTAAACCCAGATCATCAGCCAGTCTGTTTGCGCAATCATGCTGACTCTAATTTGTTGTCATGTGTCTTGACAACAGCAATGGAATTGTCAAGAGCACAAAGAGATCTGAGACCAGGCTAGCAGAAATCAGCTCAACAAAGAAACCAAACCAACAAACATTTTAAACATTTATTCTCATCTGTCCAAAAAAGAACATGGATGACAACAGCAACCATCTGTAAAACTAAATCCTGCCCCGTCTTTCAATCTAAACACACCAACAAATACATTTCAAATAAGTTTTGCACGTTTGGGAGGAGTCGATAAGAGACGAACCAATCAGCTCGGACTTCCTAGGAATCTAGCTATGACAGACAGGGAGCGTGTCCAGGAGTAATACCAGGTAGGGGGTGTGTCATATCAATAACACTACGTTCACGGTCCTCTACCCACTGAAACATGGTCAAAATATCCCAACGTAGCCCGACAGATTCAAAGGCACAACAAAAAAAGTCTACTTACACAGAAGAGAAAGTATATGAAAACAGACGTATCAGAAGTATATTAGTGAGTCTCGGTTCTGAATGGAGGAGGGTGGGATGTACAGTAAGTATAAATGAATCTGATTGGCTGTTTGTGGGAGGGGTAAAGTGGGATTGGCTGGACAGGGGAGAGAGGGCTGTATTAATTGGTCCAGAGGGAGGTCAAAGGGTCATTGAGGGTAAAGGTCACTCTATGACGACCACGTCAGCGTCCTCATCTTTCTTCTCTACCGCCACACCCTCATCCTCTCCTCCCACTCCTTCATCCTCCTCTTCCTCTCCCAGCTCTCCTTCCACTCCCTCATCCTCCTCTCCAAACTCATCTCCAACTTCAAACCCTTCCTCCTCTTCCTCTCCTCCCTGCTCCAACTCTCCCTCAGCCTCACCCTGCGTCTCCCCCTCACCCTGCGTCTCCCCCTCTCCTCCCGCTAGTTTCTCTACTTGCGCCGCCTCCTCCTCCTCCCCTCCATCTGCTACCGCCACCCCTCCCTCCTCCATCTTCTCCTCCTCTACCCCATCAGCACCAGTGGCCGCCTGCGATGTCTCTGGCCCCGCCTCTTCCTTGATGGTCTCCGCCAGGCTCTCATTGGTCAGCTCAGCCTCTGACACCTCCATAATCATTGAGTCCTCTGGGTCCTGGTCGTCCTGGTTACCGAGGAAGGGGTTCTCACCCTGCAGAGAGGAGAGAGGGGAAGGGCAGGGTCAGAGAGTGAGTGCGTGAGGCACAGAGAGTCAGTGTTTCTAAAGGGGGGGTTCTGTGAGAGATAGGCATGTGTGCATGTACCTTGAGGTAACTCTCCAGCTTCTTTCCGATGATTTTGTGGTTGAGGATGCTGCGAGCCACTGACAGACTGGCCCTCTTAGACTGCTCCATCATACCCTAGGGTCACGCAGGAGGCAAAGGTCACACAGTGGTCAGTAGGGAAAAGGTCAGGGAGGGTATAGCAAAAAATTAAATAAAAAAACTGCTTGTTCCTCCAAATCTTCAGTATCCAACTATCCATGCTCCCTGCCAATCTCAACCAAGCAGGGTTTATGTAGGCCTGAATACCCACTGTGAGCATGCTACTGCAGAGAGGATGGACATATGCGTTTTGAGACATGAGCCGAGGTGTCTAGTTAGCTGGAGAACACCTGTCATCTAGTTGCCAAAAAGGACCACAATGGTGTTTTATCCTCGATAATGACCTGCTGGAGCAGCGTTCTACTTTTAATGATCAACCAATCAGTTGACCGATCAACTAGGTGATTAACCAATCACTGTTTGGTCCTTGATAAACCTGCTGTATGTAAAGTAGTGTGCTGTAGCTTGGAAGATGCAGATAAATGTGACTCTGGATGACAACATAATGATGTTTCTTATCATCATTAGGGCTGTGTTCCTAAAGATGTTAAATCGTGTTTTTTCCATTCTTTGCCATGATAGTAACGAGTATCGCGATACTGGTATCATCCATCCCCTACAGTCAATATAAACTGAGCTGTGTAGTGACCTGGTATCATCCAGCCCCTACAGTCAATATAAACTGAGCTGTGTAGTGACCTGGTATCATCCAGCCCCTACAGTCAATATAAACTGAGCTGTGTAGTGACCTGGTATCATCCAGCCCCTACAGTCAATATAAACTGAGCTGTGTAGTGACCTGGTATCATCCAGCCCCTACAGTCAATATAAACTGAGCTGTGTAGTGACCTGGTATCATCCAGCCCCTACAGTCAATATAAACTGAGCTGTGTAGTGACCTGGTATCATCCAGCCCCTACAGTCAATATAAACTGAGCTGTGTAGTGACCTGGTATCATCCAGCCCCTACAGTCAATATAAACTGAGCTGTGTAGTGACCTGGTATCATCCAGCCCCTACAGTCAATATAAACTGAGCTGTGTAGTGACCTGGTATCATCCAGCCCCTACAGTCAATATAAACTGAGCTGTGTAGTGACCTGGTATCATCCAGCCCCTACAGTCAATATAAACTGAGCTGTGTAGTGACCTGGTATCATCCAGCCCCTACAGTCAATATAAACTGAGCTGTGTAGTGACCTGGTATCATCCATCCCCTACAGTCAATATAAACTGAGCTGTGTAGTGACCTGGTATCATCCAGCCCCTACAGTCAATATAAACTGAGCTGTGTAGTGACCTGGTATCATCCAGCCCTACAGTCAATATAAACTGAGCTGTGTAGTGACCTGGTATCATCCAGCCCTACAGTCAATATAAACTGAGCTGTGTAGTGACCTGGTATCATCCAGCCCCTACAGTCAATATAAACTGAGCTGTGTAGTGACCTGGTATCATCCAGCCCCTACAGTCAATATAAACTGAGCTGTGTAGTGACCTGGTATCATCCAGCCCTACAGTCAATATAAACTGAGCTGTGTAGTGACCTGGTATCATCCAGCCCTACAGTCAATATAAACTGAGCTGTGTAGTGACCTGGTATCATCCAGCCCTACAGTCAATATAAACTGAGCTGTGTAGTGACCTGGTATCATCCAGCCCCTACAGTCAATATAAACTGAGCTGTGTAGTGTACTGACCTTGCGGTTGAAGTTGTGGTCGGGGGACTTGAGGTGTTTCTGTATGACGTAAAACTGCATGGGGATGAAGAGGTCACAGGCTGCACAGTGGGCTGCCTCCACCTTCTTCATGAAGTGTTCCATACCCAACTCTGATACAGAGGGAGAGACACAGGGAAATAGTTTGACCAGCATAAAAGAAAACACAGAAAAAGCCTTTACAAATCCACCTTGTTCCTCATAAGAGTAGCACACAGACATACAGCATGTACACACCACACACACACAGTACGTACACAACAGGGTTTCCGTTAGGAAAACGTAGCGCCGGACATTTGACCGGCAGCATTTTCATCTACCGGACATTTAAAGAAATGTACCAGACCCATATGCATTGGTTGCATTACCTGATTAGGTCGTCCGCCCACGGTTTCCAGAAATAAATAATAATAATAATTACATTTAGATGGTAATTATCACTTAACCGAACATGTAACTCAGATGCAATTTGAAGATGATAGAATACATAGGCGGGGTGTCCATAAGGCTAGGGGGATGCGTTCCCCGAAAGTACATTTTAATTGCCAAAATGATATCCTAATTAGCTTACAAATGAGCTTTTTATTGATCTGTTTGTCAGCAGAGTAGGCTACCATGTAAATGTTGTCCTATTAAAAAAGGTTCTGCTAATGTCTCCAGTCAACTAAAGTCTGGTAGAATTGCATGAAATGTGTTTCTGAAAAGGCTAACATTTTCCTGTGTAAAGAAAGGAGAAAACAAATGTATGATATATAGCCTGTGTCTACTCTAAGGCCTACTATTAGGCTAAATGATGTCTATCTAATCATCACATTAGGAACAGTAAGCGCTATAAAACACTCGTCTGCAAATGCGAGAATGCATGGAATGTGTTATTGTAAATGTGAATTTTTAAAGGTGAAAATTTGCTTCTCCAAACTTGAAACTTGAAAGTCGATTTGAAAACCAATAGAACAGGAGAAACGGGCTACTGGTTTCAATGGCAATAGGAAGTCTATCAAATAACTGTCTGCACGTTTGGTTGGATTTTGGCTACTTTGAAGCAAGGTAAGACATGCCTCAATATGTAGGAAAAATATATTTCAAAAGAATGAAGCATATGTTTTCAAGATTCATACAGCCTCCAGCTCATTACAAAGTAGTTTGTTGTTGCGTCTTATTAAACGGACATGTTTCACTCCAGCAGCAACAAACAGCTGTCTGAGCTTGACCAGCAGTTTATCCACTGGTATTCCCATCAATGAAAAAGTTAAAATGCATTGTCACAATGGGATTCTTTGTTTTCTCCTGGGCGGCGGGGGCGGGCAATAGCCTGCTATTAGCGACTAACGGAAACCCTGGTAGACACCACATAAACACACTGCTGTCCTTACGCCTGGTGAGGTCCTGTTCCTTGTAGACTTGACAGATAGCAGCACAGTGGTTCTCCATCTGACTGGTCCTCTGCTCTGTCTTCTTATACTTGTTGTTCAGGTACTCCTGATATGTACACACACACACAGTAAGAGGGGGGTTCCGCTCAAAACACATGGGAATCTTACAGAAGATTGAGTGCGTGTGAATGTCCCCATCTGCATGTATGCCTTTGAGTGTGTGTATGTCCGTCTGCATGCGTCTGCATGTGTCTGCCTGTGTCTGCCTGTGTCTGCCTGTGTCTGCCTGTGTGTGTCCACCTTTGAGTGTGTCTGCCTGTGTGTCCACCTTTGATTGTGTGTGTGTGTGTCTACCTGTAAGAAGTCTGTGGTGGGTTTGGACAGCTGACTGGACAGGAACTTGAAGTGATCTTTGTGGAACTTGCTCTCCAGGTGGGCTGCCATGTCCTCGTGGTAGAATGAACGGAACTTACACACCGAGCACGCAAACGTCACCCTGTCGACCACACAGAACAACAGTCAGACCACAAGCCTGCCGGCCCAGAGGCAGATATGTTGGAAGGTGTGGTGAGTGAAACTACAGCTAAGTGGTTAGTGTTGAGTAATGCATTATCCCCCCCATCCATTCACAGAGAAAAGACTACAGGCGGTCATTCTGCCCTCACCGAGTATATTTAGGAAAAGAAGGAATGAGAAGAGAGAGAGGGAGGGAGAGAGCAGGGAGGGAGGGGAGAGAGAGAGGAAAGAAGACAGGTCATTCTGCCCTCACCGAGTACATACAGGGCCTTCAGAATGTATTCACCACTTGACTTGTTCCACATTTTGTTGCGTTACAGCCTGAATTTAAAACGGATGACATTTTTTATTTTAATTGTCACTTGCCTGCACACAATGCCCCATAATGTCATAGTGGAATGATGTTTCATGAAACTTTTACAAATGTATTTAAAATGAAAGCTGAAATATCTTGGGTCAATAAGTATTCAACCCTTTGTTATGACAAGCCTAAATAAATTCAGGAGTAAACATGTGTTTAACAAGTCACATAATAAGTTGCATGGACTCAGTGTGCAACAATAGTGTTGAACATGATTTTTGAATGACTACCTCATCTCTGTACCGCACACGTACAATTATCAATTATTAGGTCACTCAATCGCGCAGTAAATTTAAACCACAAAGACTAGGGAGGTTTTCCAATGCCTCAAAGGGCACCGATTGGTAGATTAAAAAAGGCATACGCTGAATATCCCTTGGAACAGGGTGAAGTTTTTAAATATACTTTGGATGGTGTATCAATACATCCTGTCACTAGTAAGATACAGGCGTCTTTCCTAACTCCGTTTCTGGAGAGTAAAGAAACCGCTCAGGGATTACACCATGAAGTCAATGGTGACTTTTACAGTCACAGAGCTTAATAAGAGAAAACTGAGTATGGATCAACAAACGTTACTCCATAATATTAACCTAACTGAAAAAGTGAAAAGGAAGCCTGTACAGAATTAAAATATTCCAAAAACATGCATCCTGTTTGCAACAAGGCACTAAAGTAATACTGCAGAAATTGTGGCAAAGCATTTCACTTTTTGTCCTGAATACAAGGTTGTTTGGGACATATCAAACACATTACAGAGTACCACTCTCCATATTTTCAAGCGCAGTGGTGGCTGCATCATGTTATGGGTATGCTTGTATTAAGGACTGGGGAATTTTTCTGGATAAAAATAAACTGAAAGGAGCTAAGCACATGCAAAATCCTAGAGGGAAACCTGGTTCAGTCTGCTTCCAACAGACACTGGGAGAGGAAATCACCTTTCAGCAGGACAATAACCTAAAACACAAGGCCATATATACACTGGAGTTGCTTACCAAGAAGACTGAATGTTCCTGAGTCACAGTTTTGACATAAATCTGCTTTCAAATCTATGGCAAGACCTGAAAATGGTTGTCTAGCAATGATCAACAAGCAAGTTTACAAAGGTTATTCTAACATGTATTGAACGGACAAAAAAGAGAATAAAATCCATTTTAATCCCACTTTGTAACAAAATGTGGAAAAAGTCAAGGGGTATGAATCCTTTCCAAAGGCACTGTATTTAGGAAAAGAAGATTCCGTATAATAACTCTGACCTCTGAGAAAGAGAAGAAGATATGTAAAGGAGAGACAGAAAAGGAAGAAAATTAGATGAAGAGAAATTAAGAGATGTATTTTGTAATAACTGACCTCTGGGTTTGACTTTTGGGTGTTAGTGTGACCCCTGACCTTTCCAGGAAGCCGCCCCTCTTCCTCCTGTTTTTGGGGACCTTGTCCTGGGGAGGAGTCTGTTTCCCTGTCTGGAGCTTCTTCTTCATCTGAGAGATCTCCTCCTGCATCGACACCACTGGGGAGAGAAGAGAGGTTATAGTTGGAGCGGAAGACAGATGGAGAGGTGAGGCGAAGATAGGAGGGGAGACTGGGAAAGAGCGAGGGAGAAGGAGAGGAGGTTTTCGTGTTGGAATGGAAAGAAGGTGGTGGTGACAGGGAAGCGGGCAAGGGAGGGAAGCAAGGAGAGGGGCAGTCGATTGAAAATTACATCTAGAGTGAAACGTCACCCAGCTTCAATAAAAGATGGGCGGAGCAGGAAAGAGAGACTAGGTAGGTTTGCATTGACCCAGGTCCATTTGACAAAAGCAATACCGCAAAAAAAATGTATACGGAAATGGCAGCTATAGGAGAAATGTTCTCTGCTCAACAATCTCTCTTTAGTCCAATATCTTTATAGCAGCAAATTAAACTTTTCCAAAGTATACTTTTTAACCTGTTATGGCTAGGGGGCAGTATTTTCACGGCCGGATAAAAAACAGGAAGTGCCCTCTTTGACCATTTCTTGGCCTTCTACACTCTGTTTATTGAAAACTGAGGATCTCTGCTGTAACGTGACACTTCCTACGGCTCTCATAGCTTCTCAGAAGGCGGCAAAACGCTGAATGATGCCTTTGGAGCCCCTGGCTGAAAAACAGTAGCGCATTTGGATAGTGGTCGATCAGAGAACAGAGACTGGAGGCGCGTGCACGAGGCGACACCATGTTTTTATTATTTCGTCTTTGAACGAAAACAACGACTCCCGGTCGGAATATTATCGCTTTTTTAAGAGAAAAATCGCATAAAAATTGATTTTAAACAGCGGTTGACATGCTTCGAAGTACAGTAATGGAATATTTAGAAATTTTGTGTCACGAAACGCGTCGGGCGCGTAACCCCTAGTGTCTTGAACGCACGAACAAAACGCCGCTATTTGGATATAACTATGGATTATTTGGAACCAAACCAACATTTGTTATTGAAGTAGAAGTCCCGGGAGTGCATTCTGACGAAGAACAGCAAAGATAATCCAATTTTTCTTATAGTAAATCTGAGTTTGGTGAGGGTCAAACTTGGTGGGTGTCAAAATAGCTAGCCCGTGATGGCGAGCTATCTACTCAGAATATTGCAAAATGTGCTTTCACCGAAAAGCTATTTTAAAATCGGACACCTCGATTGCATAAAGGAGTTCTGTATCTATAATTCTTAAAATAATTGTTATGTTTTTTGTGGATGTTTATCGTGAGTAATTTAGTAAATTCACCGGAAGTGTTCAGTGGGAATGCTAGTTCTGAACGTCACATGCTAATGTAAAAAGCTGGTTTTTGATATAAATATGAATTTGATTGAACAAAACATGCATGTATTGTATAACATAATGTCCTCGGCGTGTCATCTGATGAAGATCATCAAAGGTTAGTGCTGCATTTAGCTGTGGTTTTGTTTTTTGTGACATATGCTAGCTTGACAAATGGGTGTCTGATTATTTCTGGCTGGGTACTCTGCTGACATAATCGAATGTTTTGCTTTCGCTGTAAAGCCTTTTTGAAATCGGACAGCGTGGTTTGATAAAGGAGAGTCTTGTCTTTAAAATGGTGTAAAATAGTCATATGTTTGAAAAATTGAAGTTTTTGGATTTTTGAGGAATTTGTAATTCGCGCCACGCCCATCATTGGATATTGGAGCAGGTGTTCCGCTAGCGGAACGTCTAGATGTAAGAGTTAAGGTATGCGGGGCATGTGATGTCATCACGTAACTATAAGCTCGACTCCACATTTAATTCTAAACGCTTGTTAAATCAAGCTTACTTCATTTTTCAATTTATATTATTTTCACTGCATCAAGGATAGCGTACACAGACGTTTCTGCTTTTGCAGCCTTCAGTGTGTAGGTAAAAAAAAAAAAAATCTTCAAAACAGCATTTGTAGGGAACAACCGATGAGCAGCAGGTGCTTCTAATCAGTGTTGCCAATCAGGGACGAGGCTTCTGGTCTTCCTGTTTCACCATCCAATTATTTCAGATCTACAGGACTGCAAGTTTCACCATGGCGACACATTGGCACATGAGAATTATTAGAATATGGCTCATTAGTCAATTATTGCATTCTATCCATGCTGGCTTTCGCATGCTACCTGAGACATGAAACATATAGGAGGGAGGGCAGACAGGCTACCTGAGACATGAAACAGATAGGTGGGAGGGCAGACAGGCTACCTGAGACATGAAACAGATAGGTG
This sequence comes from Salmo trutta, assembly GCF_901001165.1. Classification (NCBI taxonomy): domain Eukaryota; kingdom Metazoa; phylum Chordata; class Actinopteri; order Salmoniformes; family Salmonidae; genus Salmo; species Salmo trutta. The sequence continues at coordinate 24,075,942 of NC_042994.1, forward strand.
GGAGGTCAGACAGGCTACCTGAGACATGAAACAGATAGGTGGGAGGGCAGACAGGTTACCTGAGACATGAAACAGATAGGTGGGAGGGCAGACAGGCTACCTGAGACATGAAACAGATAGGTGGGAGGGCAGACAGGCTACCTGAGACATGAAACAGATAGGTGGGAGGGCAGACAGACTACCTGAGACATGAAACAGATAGGTAGTCTGTCTGCCCTCCCACCTGAGACATGAAACAGATAGGTGGGAGGGCAGACAGACTACCTGAGACATGAAACAGATAGGTGGGAGGGCAGACAGACTACCTGAGACATGAAACAGATAGGTGGGAGGGCAGACAGACTAAATGGATCATGGAAACACTTCCAAGACACTAGATGGGAATGTGTTGTTTGTTTCTATGGCAACACAGTTGAATGGAAACGCACCGTAGCAGGCTATTGTCCCATCTCATTACAATGTTTTCTAAATGTTCACTAATTATCATTACTTTAAATCACTGGGCAAGTTCATGGAAACTATTGATAGTCATTTTGTGAGGAGGAAAACAGGGGCCAGTTGGTGATGAAGAGGAAAACAGGGGCCAGTTGGTGATGAAGAGGAGAACAGGGGCCAGTTGGTGATGAAGAGGAAAACAGGGGCCAGTTGGTGATGAAGAGGAAAACAGGGGCCAGTTGGTGATGAAGAGGAAAACAGGGGCCAGTTGGTGATGAAGAGGAAAACAGGGGCCAGTTGGTGATGAAGAGGAAAACAGGGGCCAGTTGGTGATGAAGAGGAGAACAGGGGCCAGTTGGTGATGAAGAGGAGAACAGGGGCCAGTTGGTGATGAAGAGGAGAACAGGGGCCAGTTGATGAAGAAGAGGAAAACAGGGGCCAGTTGGTGATGAAGAGGAAAACAGGGGCCAGTTGGTGGTGAAGAGGAGAACAGGGGCCAGTTGGTGATGAAGAGGAGAACAGGGGCCAGTTGGTGATGAAGAGGAAAACAGGGGCCAGTTGGTGATGAAGAGGAGAACAGGGGCCAGTTGGTGATGAAGAGGAAAACAGGGGCCAGTTGGTGATGAAGAGGAAAACAGGGGCCAGTTGGTGATGAAGAGGATAGGAGGTCTAATAACAGAGGATGAGATGAATCCATCTTACCTTTCTCTCCATCAGCCGGGGCTTTGGTTGCCTGGAGAGGAGAGAAACAAAATGAGTACTGAACCACACACACGGTCACACAGATGTGTTAGTTAAGTCACAGCAGCTGGGGTCCTCACCTCATTTTCTTCACCATTGTTCTCTGCTGGTTCTGTCAGAGAGAGACAGAAAGACAGTCAAGTCAGACAGTGCATTGGGGTAGTTTGTGTGTGTCGACATTGTCTTCTGTGTGTGTGTGGGGTACCTTCAGCGGTCTCTCCACCTGCGCTCTCTGTCTTGTTCATCTTGGACTCTGGTTCATCTGCTGCGGTCAGTGTCTGTTTTCTCTTCTTCTGACCGTCACGCTGACCACCACCAGGCTGCTGCTGCTGGGGGACATCATCATCACATTGGTGACGTGGCCAGTGACACTCTGCTTCTTCAAAGTCAAATATCTTGAAAACGTGATTGCTGACATGCAAAACATTTTGGGACTATCAGTGGACTAATAAAACTCCCCCCCCCCCCATCTTTAACTTGGATCCCTTCACCATTGCTATAATAGACTTTTCAATAGATTCTCAAAAGGAACTTTCAGTGGACTCCCCTACACATCTCCACTATTACCATGAGGCCTCCATCAGGGGCAGAAACAGGCAAAATAAAACCATAAGATTAAAACCCAGAGAAAGGACATTATAATGGAGTTTGGTCCAGATCTCTGCTGGGTGGTGTTGGTAGGGGCCACTATTTCTTGGAGCAGGGCAGTTTCCTTTCAATGGGAGGGGGACAGTTCGGTTCAATCAAAGAGGCATTTGTGGCAATATTGAATAGGGACTGGGGGCGATAGAATGATGACCAAACTATGAGTTTGAGGGGGGGCGAGGGGGAGCGTTGCTGTCAATGTGTTGGTTGTCATGTCAATTATATCCACACCTCCCCAGTCCCTTGGCGCTGTAGGCAGGGTAGGGGAGTGTTTAGGGGGTTGATGAACAGGGGTGGGGGGGGGTTGGTAGGTCATCATGCCCTGCTGTGGGGCTGGCAGACTGGCGGGCAGTACGGTAGGGTACTTACTCGGTTGAGGGGCCTCTTGCGCCCGCGCTGGTGGCCTCCCTGGGGGCCCCCTCCAAAGTGGCGCCCTGGGAAGTCCTGGTGCCCAGGGACCCGGCCCTGTTGAGCGGACTGGTGGAAGGCCCCGGTCTGGGGGGGCATGCGGTGGCCCAGGAGGGATGGGAGCTTGCCCCTACCCCCGGGGGAGTGACCGCCACCTCCCCGGCCTCCTCCTCTCCCACCCATCCTACCACCTCCTCCACCCATGGGAGTGGGGTCGGATCTGCGGCCTCCAAACCCTCCGCGGCCTCCCCCCCTTCTCGGGGAGCGCTGGCCTGCTCCGGCCCAGCTTCCTCCTCCGTGGCCACTGGAGAAGGAGTCTCTCATGTTCTGCCTCTGCATCTTAGCAGCTCCGTAGGAGGAGGAGCTGTCAAAGCCTGAGCCTAGACCACCACCTCCTCCGAAGCCTGAAGCTCTTTGGGTCATGTCCCCTCGGCCATCGCCGTAACCATAGCTACCGGATCTGTAGAGATCCCGGGAGGGGAGGGAGGAGGGGCCCCGCGAGTCGAAGGACTCGTATTGGTCAAACCTGCGAAAAGGGGGGAGGGAGTGGTAGAACGAGCAGAGAGTGAGGGAGGGAATCTCTCTTCCCCTCCTTTTACTCCTCTCTCTGACATGTTTCCCCCCAAGATGATGAGCCACATTAGTGATGTCATAATGATGCAGAATGTTTCTGCCAATCCCAACGCTGCAGAGTCTTGAGGTAGGCATTCACGGCAGGAAGGCTTTTCTCTGTCAACATTTGGTTTACACACATTTGAGCATTCCCCATTTCTCATCCACCTCACCCTTCTCTCTGAGTTCAAAGGGGGGTGGTTGGTACCCAAGTAGTGGGGGAGGGGGGGGGGGTTTACCCCCCTTTCTAGTCAAGATGAGGTAGAGTGTCTCACCGTGTGGGGTGGTGGGGACAGAGCTGGAGCTGTACTGAATATCAGGGTTGGTTCATGGGTCACAGAGAGACAGACAGACAAGAGCAGCCTTATAGAAACAGGACTGTTCCATGTGGCAAATTGTATGTGGGGGTGATTAGACTGTACCACAATACAGGGGGGGGGGGGGGGGGGGGGCATTTGATTGGTGTTCCTTGTGTATTTACAGGGTGGGGCCTCAGCCAAAATATGACCTTGGTTGTCGTCACCTTCACTCGTTCTCTCCCCCCTCCCTGGAGCAACCTCCCGCTCAGACACAGAGAGTCAGGATGAGGTGGACATGTTGGTGTATTTGTCTGTTCTGAGTCAGATAGACCAGACAGGACAGTGCATTTGGGGGATCTGTGGGTGCTGCACGTCTACCTCCATGACACAGGGGGGGGGGGGGCAGTATACTATAACGACCTGCTGCCGACTTCCCTGTGTCTGGGAACTGCGACTGTGGTGGTGAGGGATCTACCTGGGTATATGAATGGGAATCCATAACCATGACAGTATAATGAAGACAAACCAAACTACACCCAGGACAACATACTGGGTGGGAGGAGCCAGGTAGACGCTCATCTGGATAGTTATTATCATTACTTCAACAACAGTTAAAACCCTCTAACTACAGCTTCTGGTTTAGACTAAACCTACTTGTGTTACCCAAACTAACCGACTGGAATCGGAACAATAGCATGTTAAGGATAAGTAGTCTATGTTTTAGCAAATTGAAGCAATACGTATCCTAGAGGTTTGAAAATCCCTAGAAAAATAAAAATGGCTCCCAATTCTACAAAATCAACCTTATGAGTTTACCCTTTAAATCAAAATGTTTCCCCAACCGAAAATACACTGGATATTTACCCTGTTACCCTTACCGTTACATCCTAGTCGTGTCCAGGGGGAGGGGCTAGCTAAGGAGGGCGGGGACAGGAAAGATGTGGGTGGTATGTAGTGATTACAGGGAGAGGCTGTGGCAGCAGCATTGTGAGGTGATTAAAGCAGGGAGAGAGAGAGGCTGTGGCAGCAGCATCGTGAGGTGATTAAAGCAGGGAGAGAGAGAGAGGCTGTGGCAGCAGCATCGTGAGGTGATTAAAGCAGGGAGAGAGAGAGAGGCTGTGGCAGCAGCATCGTGAGGTGATTAAAGCAGGGAGAGAGAGAGAGGCTGTGGCAGCAGCATCGTGAGGTGATTAAAGCAGGGAGAGAGAGAGAGGCTGTGGCAGCAGCATCGTGAGGTGATTAAAGCAGGGAGAGAGAGAGAGGCTGTGGCAGCAGCATCGTGAGGTGATTAAAGCAGGGAGAGAGAGAGGCTGTGGCAGCAGCATCGTGAGGTGATTAAAGCAGGGAGAGTGAGGCTGTGGCAGCAGCATTGTGAGGTGATTAAAGCAGGGAGAGAGGGTGTGCCAGCATTGTGAGGTGATTGAGAGTGATGGGGGTGTGAAGAGAAAGGGGGATTGATATGGAAAACAGCTAGCTGCAGATGTGTGGAAAACACAGGAGAGGTGCAGATCACATGATTGAGAGTGTGTATATGTATAGTGTTGAAAAGGCAGACTACACAACTGTGTGAAGGTGTGTGATTGATCTTGAGTGCAGAGCTGTGTGTGTGGAGAGTTGAAACCGGGGGAGTGTTAAAGTGTTGGCTTGCTTCAGTTCGGCTGGTGCTAGCTATAATAGGCGAACTGAACGAGTGTGGTCGCATACTCCCTTAAAAGACCTTTGCTTGAAAAATGAGAAAAACACAGCAATTGTTTGTCCATTTTGAGGCGCTGTAGCCAGTAAACACTCCATCAAAATAGTCAAGAGTTAATCTAATAACTCATGGAATATCAAATGTTTACTTTTTTTGCAGAGGAGATCATAGTCAATTTTACATCTAAGATGTCTTGAGCAGTATTTCTGCATGAAAGAATGCGCTTGAAAACCAGTCATCTCTCGTTGAATGACAAAGACTTTCCTGAAGAATCGATACTGTTTGCCAGAACAAACCGGGGGGAAATGTACCGAAGACCACAAAAATGTTGTCCTTTACCAGCCAGAAAGAAGTGTGTGCAGGTCAGCTAGAGATCTGTGTGTGTTACCTGTCGCTGCGCCCCCCGCCCTTCATGCCTCCCTCCAGCTGGGTCAGCATGTCAAGGCGTTGGTTGATCTTAGCGATGACAGCGTCTGCACTGGTCCCCGTCGACAACAGAGAGCTCCCAGAGAGACCCCTCTTGTGACCCCCTCCATAGCCCCCCATCCCTGACATGGAGTCCTTGTAGCCCCCTCCATACGGGTCATAGTTGTCTGAGCCTGGGGGGAGAGCAGAGATGGTTTTAAGGTGATGATTACACAGTTTACAGGCAGGGGTATAACTACCTGAATCAAAATGAGCCAAAATCATAGGCTACCTTGTTTAAATTCCAATACATTTGATATGGGCACCTTTGGCTAAGTGCATTTTGTAAATATGATAGGTCAACACAATCATGTTTAAAACACAGGAGGCTGCTGAGGGGAGGACGGCACATAATGTCCAGGAACAGAGCGAAAGGAATGGCATCACACCTGGAAACGATGTGTTTGATACGTTCCACTAATTCCACTCCAGCCATTACCGTGTTACTGTTTATTCAACTAAAATCGCTGGCACATATTCTTGGGCAATTCAGATATGTAATGTTCTAGACTGGTGTGAACAGGTTGAGTACGTTCTCTCTCTCTTACCTCGGCTCCCCGACCCTCCACCGCCTCCCCAACTCGAGTATCCTCCTAACAGATTAAAGAGAGGTTTCAAATTAAAGGGTTATCTACAAGCACTCCAAAACGGGTTGTATAACGCAGTGTGGCATATCAGAATAACGTACACACGCTAGCTAATGCATTCACAGGGGTGAACGTTTGACAACAAAGAAACTAGTTAGCCAGCTTCCTTAGCTGTACGCTAACATCTAGCTAACATGTAGTTAGCTAGCCAACTAACTTCGCTAACTAACGTTAGTTAACTAGTCGGCAACATTGCACATTCACAACCCGTTTGGTAAAAAAAAACATTAGCTATACCGTTAACGGTGGCAATCATAGCTAGTTAGTACGTTAACGTTAGTTACATAAACTTGAAAGGCTGTGGGGAACGTATTCTCTGGAGGGGAAATGTAGAAAAACGGGATATGGCGGCCATTTTATTAACGCCATTGTGAGTTCAAGTCGTGGCAGACGGACTCCATTTTAATGAGATTACACACTAAGACTGTGGCGTTCTTTCTTTATAGCCACAGCTAGCTACGTATTACATGCATTACAGGTTCTGTAAAATGACCATGTGTAACATACAAAATAACGTTACTATTTTAGCTTGCTAGCCATCTTGAATAGCTAGTAATTAGCTCGCTAGCTAGCTGACGTTAGTAATATAACATCTTGAACATGAATAACCTAGTGAAAATATAAACCCATTGAAATATTTTGATACATACCTGAACTGTAGCCACGACCTTCCATAATTTGATATGTTATTGTTAAAAAAATATATAAAGCTAGCTAATGTAGCCGTTAGCAAGGCAAACCAAGAACAACGGACACACCAGTGGGTGAATACGTTTAGCTAGGGTCACCAAACGACACCTCCTCGTTTCTCCCATTGGGTCATCCGAAAGCAGAACGCCACTCCCCATACTACTATTGGCTGATCATAAAACTCTACACTGTAATTGGTTATCCAGTCTGTCAGTTAACAAAAGCGAGTGACGGTAAAACAATGTTTCTAATCAGTTATTGTGAATAATCATAATTTTCTTTAACATATTTTATAGATTTTCCTTTTGAGAAAATATTAGAAATTAATTAGTAGTGTGCTATAAGCCTGGACAGCAGTGAATGAAACAGTCAGAGAGCACACAACATGTACATAACAATAAATACGTATTTGTTTGTTTTTTACTTGCATCCTAGGCACAATAGACAGATAAAATAGAGCAGGCTACAGGTAACTATCCTTCATTATTTTAACAACCATAGTCTATATGACATTTAACTTAAAAATTATAAATTGATTGTTTGTATCCTGGATCCTAATTGGACGAGCAGTGGTCTAGCGCCTATGCCTGCTGACAGTTTCATATGAATTATCTCTGTGCCATCATAAGAATTTCATGATGTTCATGTTGCTGTCCGAATCATCTCTTGTATTTATCTCATCTCGCACATATATTCCCCCTTGCTTATAGCCTAGCATTTATTTTGGTTTATACAATGACATTGTTGAATACTACTTTCTGATTGGCTTGAAGGGCATTGTAGAGCGTGCTTTATTTAAGCAATAAGAGGAGGTGTGGTGTATGGCCAATATACCACGACTTAGGGTTGTATTTAGGAACGCGGAGTGCATGGACACAGCCCTTAGTCATGGTATATTGGCAATATATCACAAACCCCAGCGGAGCCTTATTGCTATTATAAACTGGTTAGCTACGTAATTAGAGCAGTAAAAATAAATGTTTTATCATACCCATGGTATACGGTCTGATATACGGAATACCTGGGATAGGAATACCTGGGATAGGATATAGTAATCCTTCTAACCCCCCCCCCAAAAAAAAGATATAGATGTACTATTGTAAAGTGTTGGTCCACTGGATATCATAAGGTGAATGCACCAATTTGTAAGTCGCTCTGGAAAAGAGCGTCTGCTAAATGACTTAAATGTAAATATACCATGGCTTTCAGCCAATCAGAATTCAGACCGCACCTTCCACGTCGTTCATTATTTTCCATAGAACGCATAGCCCCTCATTGATTATCCCTTACATAGCAGGGTTATAAGCCTCACTGTCTCCCTGCCCAACCTCAGAAACTATGTTTCCCTTTAGAATGGCCAGCTTTGTACGGTTTTGCGCCCCCTCTGCCTCGTGCGGTGGAGGAGATCTTCCTGGGCTATACTCAGCCTTGTCTCAGAGTAGTAAGTTGGTGGTCAGTTGATTTCCCTCTGGTGGTGTAGGGGCTGTGCTTTGGCAAAGTGGGTGGAGTTATATCCTGCCTGGTTGGCCCTGTGGGCCACAGTGTCCCCTGACCCCCCTCCTGTCTCAGCCTCCAGTATCTATGCTGCAATAGTCTATGTGCCTCGGGGCTAGGGTCAGTCTGTTATATCTGGTGTATTTCTCCTGTCTTATCAGGTTTCCTGTGTGAATTTAAGTATGCTCCCTCTAATACTCTCCCCTCCCGGAGGACCTGAGCCCGAGGACCATGCCTCAGGACTACCTCGCATGATGACTCCTTGCTGTCCCCAGTCCACCTGGCTGTGCTGCTGCTCCAGTTTCAACTGTTCAACCTGTGGCAATGGAACCCTGACCTGTTCACCAGACGTGCTACCATGTCCCGGACCTGCTGTTTTATAAAGCCCTTTTTACATCATCAGATGACACAAAGTGCTGTACATTATGCGGTATTGTGTGTAAATTGATGTGGGGAAAAAAACGATTTAATTCATTTTAGAATAAGGCTGTAATGTAACAAAATGTGGAAAAGTGAAGGGGTCTGAATAGTTTCTGAATGCGGTGTATCTCCTTGTGGAATAATGAAATTGTATGAATTGAAGTATCAAATAACGTTTTAATGAAAATATGTAATTCATTGTTATTTTAATATGTTGGTATAAAAGCAATAAGGCACACGAGGCAGTGCTGTATTCATGATACATCACTGCCTCTTGTGCCTCAGTGCTTTTAGAAAATGGTTACCAACATATGAAATACAGTATACAGCCTGGTATGGCAACTGCTCGGCATCTGACTGTAAGGCGCTACAGAGGGTAGTGTGTACGGCCTAGTACATCACTGGGGCCAAGCTTCCTGCCATCCAGGACCTATATAATAGGCAGTGTCAGAGGAAAGCCCATGAAATTGTCATAGACTCCTGCCACCCAATACATGTTTTCTCTGCTACCGCATGACAACCGGTACCGGAGCGTCAAGTCTAGGACCAAAAGGCTCCTTAACAGCTTCTACCCCCAAGCGATAAGACTACTGAACAATTAATCAAATGGCCACCGGACTATTACGTTGATGTACTAGGCCGTACGCACTACTCTGTAGCGCCATGCAGTCGGAGGCCGAGCAGTTGCCATGCCAGGCAGTGATGCAACCAGTCAGGATGCTCTTGATGGTGCAGCTGTAGAACCTTTTGAAGATCTGAGGACCCATGCCAAATATTTTCAGTCTCCTGAGGAGGAATAGATTTTGGTGTGCTTGGACCATGTTAGTTTGTTGGTGATGTGGACACCAAGGAACTTGAAGCTCTCAACCTGCACCACTACAGCCCCGTCGATGAGAATGGGGGCGAGCTCGGTCCTCCTTTTCCTGTAGTCCACAATCATCTCCTTTGTCTTTATCACATTGAGGGAGAGGTTGTTGTCCTGGCACCACACGGCCAGATCTCTGACCTCCTCCCTATAGGCTGTCTCGTCGTTGTCGTTGATCAGGCCTACCACTGTTTGTCATCGGCAAACTTAATGATGGTGTTGGAGTCATGCCTGGCCGTAGTCATGAGTGAACAAGGAGTACAGGAGGGGACTGAGCACGCACCCCTGAGGGGCCCCCGTGTTGAGGATCAGCGTGGCAGATGTGTTGTTACCTACCCTTACCACCTGGGGGCGGCCCGTCAGGAAGTCCAGGATCCAGTTGCAGAGGGAGGTGTTTAGTCCCAGGGTCCTTAGCTTAGTGATGAGCTTTGAGGGCACTATGGTGTTGAATGCTGAGCTGTAGTCAATTAATAGAATTCTCACATAGTTGTTCCTTTTGTCCAGGTGGGAAAGGGCAGTGTGGAGTGCAATAGAGACTGCATCATCTGTGGATCTGTTGGGGCGGTATGCAAATTGGAGTGGGTCTAGGGTTTCTGGAATAATGGTGTTGATGTGAGCCATGACCAGCCTTTCAAAGCACTTCATGGCTACAGATGTGAGTGCTACTAGTCGGTAGTCATTTAGGCAGGTTAACTTAGTGTTCTTGGGCACAGGGACTATGGTGGTCTGCTTGAAACATGTTGGTATTACAGACTCAGACAGGGAGAGGTTGAAAATGTAAGTGAAGACACTTGCCAGTTGGTTAGTGTATGCTCGGAGTACACGTCCTGGTAATCCCTCTGGCCCTGCGGCCTTGTGAATGTTGACCTGTTTAAAGGTCTTACTCACATCGGCTGCGGAGAGTGTGATCACACAGTCGTCCGGAACAGCCGATGCTCGTTTGAAAAATTGTTGAAAACATTTTCAAATAATTTGAGAAAAAAAGAATACAGCAATATATATTCATAGTAACAAATAACTCAATGTTACTTCTATCATTTTGATCAGACGCACATACTTGTACTACAATTTCAGCATCTTATGTTTTCTTACTTTGCGTTTTCTCATTTTGGACAGATTTGTAAAAGCCGTCCTGGATAAATGGTCGACTCATAATCACAAAAATATTACATGACCAAATCAAATTTTATTGGTCACATACACGTGTTTAGCAGATGTTATTGCGAGTGTAGAGAAATGCTTGTGAAAAATAGTTATTCCCAGCTGTATGTAATAACACATAACATTTTCTGGGCTAACAATGTAAGAAATAATACATTAAAAAAATACTGCAAAGTTTCCTAAGGACTGGAAGTGAGGCGGCCCTCTATGTTGGCGCCATCTTTAGACACCAGACAGCAGTACATAAATAAATCAAATTCTCCTTACAATAACTGCTTTGGTTTAACAAAACGGCATACAAAATCTCAATCAAATAGTTGGTGTTTTATTTTCTGACATGCATGCAAGGTACAGAATAGAATCGGTTAAATATTTTTCATTGGTTATTTTAAAAACACCATAAAAAAGCACCATGAAATGACCCATGTTTCACTACACAGACATGATAGTAATATTAAATACATTGAAACTAAGAACACATTTAGTTTGATCCCTAAGCATCTCATAAAAAAAGATTAACATAACAAAATGAAAGGGCAATAGACCAACAATACTCAACGGGATATGACCATATTATCATGGTTTCAACACATTTTTTTTTTAAAGCATTTAAATGTTTCTTCCAAGAGAAACAAGTATTTGTACAAAACTCCTCCTCAATGAGGGAGCCTGCTCCTCATTGGTCGACACACACAACTAATCAACTAGATCACCACCTGAAAGGGGTGGGGCTAGCCCTTTAAATGACCTGCAGTCATTAGTTCTCTCTCAACGGTGCCATTGCCTGTGAGCAGCAGCAAATGTATGTCGTTTGTACTGTTATGTAGATTGATATTGTGTCTGGTTTGATTGTTGTGCACTTCTCTTATTTGCTCATTGTGTAACACTAGCATGTGGAGTACTACATTTGTGTAACATTGTGTAACACTAGCATGTGGAGTACTACATTTGGGTATGTTTGCCCTTTTATTTACCATGTGCCTCTGTTTTGCATCAACATTGTTTTTGTTTTGTTCCTTGACATCTCCATTTTGTTAACAGTTACACCGTCTGAACCCTACGAAGACCAAAGATACACATCTATTCAATAGAAGGTCAAGGCTACCCTCTTTCTGTTCATGCAGACATACCCACTGTTACTGCCCAGCCATCCCGCCAAGACTTTAATCTATTTTACACTTCAGAACTATAACATCTAGTATCTCTGTTGTTAACCAGATCTGTACTTATTTTAGGAGGCTTTCTGTTTTCCACCCCTCTCCTGTCCATTATGCTGTCTATTTTGATACCATTGGAAATTCTTGGCTAATGCTACTCCTGCTAGTCCCGCTACTCCTGTTCCTGCTATTATTACTACTCCTGCTGGTAGTCCCAATGCTAGTCCTGCAACTCCTACTGCTGACCCTGCTACTCCTGCCATACCTGCTAGTGCTACCAATGCTAGTCCATCTAACCCTGCTAGTGCTACCAATGCTACGCCTGCTACCCCTACTAGTACTCCCAATACTCCTTTTATTTCTTCCAATGCTGGTCCGACTGCTGCTCGCATTCCTTCTGTTGGTACTACCAATGCTGGTCCAGCTCTTCCTCTTGATCTCGCTAGTTTTGCTATTCCCAATGCTGGTCCGGTTGCTACTGTTGGTTCCACTGGGTCTGTTGGTCCCGCTACTCTCACTACTCCTGAGAGTATTAACAATGTAATGGCTGCTGCCAGAAGAGCTGCTGCTGTAGCACCCCAAGTTGTAGACCTGCTCTGTATCTTCTGGGCTGTGGTCTCACTCTGAGCATTCTGGTCCATCTTGTTGGTGTAGCTCCCCCCTTTATTCACCTCCACCATCTCTTCTATTTTCTCCAGCAGCTCTGTGATCTGACTGTGGTCCTCCCTATCCTCATTATTAAATGAGTGATATCTACCTCCACAGCTGTTGATTAGTGTCTGTAGGTCTTGGTTCTGTTTCACGTAGTCATCCACTGTGTTTCCTCTGAGTCGGGGTGAATCAGCACAGGTGACTAATATCATGGTGTAGTCTGGGGCATCTTCTCCGACATTCTGCTGGATCCACTTCACAGTGTTCCTCTCGTCCTCTGTCAACCTTACCCCCAGCCGAATCACCAGCAGGAACACATGGGGCCCCGGGACTGACTTGTCCATGATGCATCTGGCTATCTCACTTCTCCTGTCCTCGCCCAGTCCTGGGGTGTCCAACACTTCAATCTTCCTCCCATTTGCCTCCCTACTCTGTTTCTCACATGCTTTGGTGACCGACTCAGGACATGAGTCCACTTTAAAGGCCTCTCTCCCAAGGATGGTGTTTCCTGTTGCGCTCTTCCCTGCTCCAACCGGACCAAGCAGAACAATGCTCAGATCAGAGTTATTTGGTTCTTCAGACACTATAGAAGAAACAGTTACAGACAGGCTTTGAAGGTACACTATACAGATATCGCTCTGCCATTTCCTGGTTGATAAATTATAAAATCAGCCTAATTTCAGATTGTGACAAAACAAGTATGTATAGTGTAGATCAGGGGGTGGGCAACTCCAGTCCTCGAGGGCCTGATTGGTGTCACACTTTTGCTCCATCCCAAGCAAACAGCTGATTAACCAGAATCATTGTGCCATCTAAACTGCTGTGTACGAAACAAAGTAAAAGATGCAAAAACAAAACTCCAGACCGGGAAGCCTAGAAATAGAACATATCTACCGCTTCTTGAACTTGCTTCCAATGAGAATGACAGATCTATAACTCATTTCTATGTGAATTTGGTGTGGTCTCCCAAAAAGTTACATATTGCACCTTTAATAGACTTAATGCCCTTTGATTATAAGCAGTGCACAACAAAGGCATAAAAAGAATGTATTTTCCCTGACTGGACTTGCCAGATTGTGGAGTTAAGATAAATGTAAGCACCCTTATTATTATTGTTCTCACACATGTATAAGTGTGTATTGGCTTTAGTGTTTTTGTTGCATATCTCACCCTGAGCATGGGGGCAAGGGATCAGCTATTATTGGTGACCCTGGAGCAACTAGGGCACATCAACAGATTTTTCACCTAGTCAGCATGGGGATTGGAACCAGTTACCTTTTTGTAACTGGCCCAATGCTCTGACCCACTAGCATACCTGCCACCTGACGAGTGTGAAAGAGAGCACTACTCAATACTTACTGTCGAGAGGTAGTGAAATGCTAGCTCTCCTCTTCCTCTCCACTGTTGATATAAAAACGAAGCACATTGTTAGAGTAAATTGTACTGACAACATACTCTAGTAGATTAAAATAAATTGTAGAACTTCTTCACAACCCTGACAGACTTACCTGGACCAGACGATGATGTCATGTCTTTCTCCTGGTGGATGCTCTGAAATTACAAACGTCTTTTACCATCCTATAGTATTCATATAGAAGATCTCTATTTTTTTATTATTGGAGAGAAATCAGTATACCTATAAGTAGTATACAAACAGACAATGATAACATATGCCTGGGGGTACAACATGACAGATTATACAAAGACCTTAAAAGATGCACACATTGATTGTTTTAACAGCTTTCTTATTAGAATGTATAATGGTCTTAATGTACTGCTCGAATTCCGTCTAGAAAACAAAAGCGTTTTTTATTCGGGAATTTACATTTATGAATATGAAATTTTGCCATTAGCACAATTAGATTTATAAGGTAAAATTGTTTCTATCTTTATGGTTAAAGGAAACCGAGCAGCACATTCTCACATAAAAAGCAAAAGTAATCAAGAATATTAATAATTATAACTGAATATCTTTCCATAATTGTTTTACATGTAGACAATGCCAAAATAAATGTGAAACCGTTTCTGGATGCTCAACAAAGTACAATCAAGGTTGTCTTTTTTGTTTCTTCAGGTCATGATTCGCAGGGTAATACTTATGGAACATTCTGAAAGAGACCTTGTTAACAAGCAAGTATTTGTGTGGTAATAACCAGACTTTTTCCCAACAGATATTAGTGACCAATGTATTCCAGTAACTTGTGACAAGGAATGGATACAATATCCCTTTGAAATAAAGCACATATAGACCTATTGTTCTGAGGATGCAAGGAGAAACATATTTTCCCTATTGGAGAGTCAACTGGATTAAGCGAAGGTAGGTCAAGAAGGTGAGGTCTGGCTACACCTCTAAATAACATGACAGTTCCAGATGGAATTGCATCAAAGACTATGGCGAACTCTAGGTGTTGCAGGGATATTGTAACGAGAAAAATTCCTTATAATTAAGTAACAATCCTTCTGCATTAAAATTGACTCACCAGCAGGATATGATTATTGAACCAGTTCTTAAATAGACTTTCTATACAAAATGTCCTTATTGTTCCAAATGAAATACCTATGCGGGGAATAATTGTTCATATAATGACCACGTTAAGAATACTTGTCTGTGAAAAGCAGATACATTTCCTGCAAAATTATCAATGTTACAGTTAAAGTAACAAAATTGAGGCCACCAAAACGGGAGAAGATATGAAATTCCAAATTGAAGTAGGATTCTTTAAAAAATGTTTAGCCCAATTTATCTTAAGTATTCAAAGTAGGAAAATCTAAAAAATTGAGTCCACCATATTCATATGAGTTCATAATGACAGATTTCCTAATATAATGTGTATGATTTTTCCAGATGTAGTTGAAAAGCACCTGGTCAACCGCTTTACCTATTTTGTTGTCAAGATATAGGGACTGGGCTGCATAAGTAAGTCTGGAGATACCTTCAGCTTTAGAAAGCAATACTCGACCTTTCAAGGATAAATCCCTCTGCAACCAATGGTTCAATTTCTTTTTGGTATAAAATTTTATGAGCATCTTTCCTGTTGATCCTTAGATATGGTAATCCTAAGGTATGTTACTTTTTCCTTGACTGGAATATTGCATATAGAGGGTATCAGTCTTTAACAGCAAACAATTCACACTTAATTTTTAGGCAAAGACCAGATGCTTTGGAAAATATATTTATCACATCGACTGCTCTAGGAATCTGGTCAGCATCTTTCAAAAAGAGGGTTGTGTCATCTGCAAGTTGACTTATGATAATCTCTGTCTGCAATAGAGGGTCCTTTTATATTACTGGATTTAACAAAACTTGTAAGAAGTTGGGTTGCAAGCAGGAAGAGGTAAGGCGAAATTGGGCAACCTTGCCTAATTCCTCTTTTCAAATCTAGGAGAAGTGCCATGCTTTAATTTAATTGAACTGTTCCCATTCATATAAAGTTAATATTACTACAAAATAATTCCCCAAAACCAAATTTCTCAAGGGAGAGAAATAGAAACTCATGTTCCACTGTATCGAAGGCTTTATAATAGAAGATTTCCACATTAAGTTCCTTTAACAATGTGTTCCACGTCACACCCATCTCTTCTACACACTGAATGAAGGGGATCCAATGTAGTAACACAACCTGCCCAGTAGATGGCAATATGTAATGTAGGCCTATTCAAACGGAAAGTAGTGACATCACGGATTGTGTAATCTTGATTTATTTTTGTACGCTGCAGTACAGCATGAACAAGATATGCAACTGTCTCAATATGATCCTAAAATAAAGTATTATTGTTCAATTGAAATAATGCGCACAGATGCTCTTTTTTATGGTACGCTGCAGTAGCATAAGGTTACCGCGGGAGCAGATGACAAATCTGAACGTTACCTCTGTATTCAATTGGACAAAGTGGCTGTAGGATCTTCTATCCACCCGACTCCGGAGCGAAATGAATCCCCACAAAGTCGATTTTCTGTCAACCTATGCATTGAGTCTGAATACAGGTGACATAGGAGGTTCATATTTATTTCCGGTTTACTTTTGTTTCCTGTATAACGTTAACCCGTAATGGAATCTCATACATGTTTGATCATGGTGTATCTAACGCCACACCCATTTAATAATGGTACAATAAAATATTTTATATTGCATGCAAGGCACAATAGACAAATGCAATGTAATCTTATTTTAAAAACACCATGAAATGATCCCTGTTTCACAACACAAACATGATAGTAACAATCACATTGTAACTGTAACAATACGGTTTTTGGGGTCCCGTTAAAAAAATGAAGATAAAGAGGATAGACTAAGTTTAAAAAGTACACGTTCCTTCCATAAAGGTATATTGTTTGTTTTTATAATTTGAACACATACATTAGTCTTAACTAGAGAAATAAACATACAATTCTGAAAACGATATAGTCTCATGTAGTTTAATTGTTGTTAACCAGATCTGTACTACCTTTTTAGAGGCTCTCTCTTTTCCACCCAGCTCTTGTTGATTTCGGTGTACATTCTTTTTTTAATCTCTGCAAATGCTTCTCCTGCAACTGCTGCTACTCCTACTATTCCTGCTGGTATTCCCAAAGCTAATAGTGATACTCCTGCTAGTACACCTTCTGTTACTGTAATGACTGTCGTCTAATGGGGACCACGCGGCGTGTTGAGTGCTCATAGCTAACTTTTATTGAAACACAATGCAAAACAAGAACACGACGGAAACAGTTCCGTAACCATAAACCCACTTAAATATGGCCTCCAATTAGAAGCAACAACAACCAGCTGCCTCTAATTGGAGGTCGTTCCCAAAACTCACATAGATATTAAAAAAATAGACAAACCACATAGAAATAGAAAACAAAGAACATAACCCAAAAACCCCGAAACACACTAAACAGACACCCCCCTGCCACGCCCTGACCAACTACAATAACAAAACAACCCCTTTTACTGGTCAGGATGTGACAGTTACTCCTGCTTTTCTTCCTCCAGCTCTTTATCCTCCTGCTCCTTCTGCGGCTGCACCTTTTCCTCCTGCTGATGCACCTCCTCCACCTCCTCCTCCTGTTACTCCTCCACCTCCTGCTGTTTCTGTAGTGTCCCAAGCTGTACTCTTCATCCTCTGGACATCCTCACATTGTGTAGTCACAGACTCAGAAGAGAACTCTTCTATAAACACCTCTTTGGTGTTTATAGAGCTTATTCTTCATCTAATGCATTACAACCACTTCTCCACTGATACAGTTTCTGCTACTACGTCTGACTGACTGGGAATACCACTGGGATTATCTATAGACAATGTCTTTCAGTCCTGAGAAGATGTGTTCTGGGTCCAGGAACCTGGCCCACAGTAGGACACTGGTAACACTGGCATGCTTAGTACCGCGGTTTAATAATACGTCTACCGTTATCAAGTTTATAGAGGTGGTAAAATAATTAGGGAAAGGAGCTATGAAAGGAAGAAAGAGAGCTAGGATTATGCAAAGAGTTGACGTGCATGTGGTCGGGATTCTCCACGGCCAGTAGTATTGATTTCAGTGACAGGCCAGTTGTAGTGATAGACAATCTGCTGTGGGTCTGCAGCTGGATGCATGTTGTTCAGATGGGTATCTCTTCTACACACTGAATGACAGTTGAGGGGAATCAAATGTAGTAACACAACCTGCCCACTACATGGCAATATATACTGTAGGCCTACACAAACTCAAAGCAGTGACATCACGGATTGTGTAATCTTGATTTAAAAAATGATGTTGCCGTACAGCATGAACACAAGATATACAACTGTCTCAATTAATATAATCCAAAATGACAAAATAATATTATTGTTAGAAGTTGAAATAATGGCACAGATGCTCTTTTTTTATGGAACACTGCAGTAGCCTAGGATTACTGCAGGGGACAAATCTAAGCATTATGTCAGTTTGCCTTCAAATTGACAAAGTGGCTGCAGGATCTTCTATCCAACCGACTCGAGCTAAATCAATCCCCACAACGTCCATTTTTCTGTCAACCTATGCGTTGAGTCTGAGTCTGGGATATGGGAGGTTCACATTTGTTTCCTCTATAACCCGTAATGGAATCTCATACCTGTTTGATCATGGTGCAAAGGGGGTGCATCTAACGCCGCACCCATTTCCTAATGGTACACAACATGTCAATAAAATATTGATTTTATACTTATATTGCATGCAAGGCACAATAGACAAATTCAATTTAATCAGTGATATATCCTTCATTGGTTATTTTAAAAACACCATGAAATTACCCATGTTTCACTACACAAACATGATAGAAACATTTATTCACATTGCAACTTTAAGAATATGTTTTTTGGGGTCCCTAAACGTTCCATTAAAAAAATGACAATAAATAAGAGGGATAGACTGATTTTTAAAAGTACATAAGTTCCTTCCATAAAGGTATATTGATGTAAGTTTGTTTTATAATTTGAACACATACATTTTACATTAGTCTTAACTAGTGAAACAAACACAATTATGGAAATGATATACTCTCATGTAGTTTAATTGTTAGTGTTAATCAGATCTGTACTACCTCTTTCGAGGCTTTCCCTTTTGTCGATTTCGGTGTACGTTTTTTGAAAAATCTCTGCAAATGCTACTCCTGCAAATGCTGCTACTCCTGCTCCTGCTATTCCTGCTGGTATTCCCAAAGCTAGTACCGCTACTCCTACTGCTGCTCCTCCTGCTACTCCTCCTAGTACTGCTGTTAGTACACCTTCTGTTACTCCTGCTCCTGCTCCTCCTGCTGCTGCTGCTCCTCCTGCTGCCGTTTCTGTAGTGTCCCAAGCTGTACTCTTCATCCTCTGGACATCCTCACATTGTGTAATCACAGACTCAGAAGATAACTCTTCTATAAACACCTCTTTGGTGTTTCCTGTTGCACTCATCCCTGCTCCAGTCTTCCCCAGCTGAATGATCCCCAGACCAGATACTGAAAAAGACCGTTGCAGACAACAAGCTATAAAATACATGTATTTTCCTTGGTTATCATCCCTGTATGTAGTGGAGGTGAGTCGGACTTAAGCTCTTCTGATGAGGTACTACCTGAGGCGTAAAATACGTGTCACCCTCAGCTTGAGACAGAATGTCCTCTTGGCCTAATGGTTAAGGTGTTGGTTTTCTATGCGGGAGACCAGGGTTCAGATCTTTCTGGTGACATGGATGTCAAATGAGGAGGGCACCACTAAATATATGTAGAGGGGACAGATCAATACTTACTGTCAGGGGACCAATCAATACTTACAGTCAGGGGACCAATCGATACTTACAGTCAGGGGACCAATCGATACTTACAGTCAGGGGACCAATCGATACTTACAGTCAGGGGACCAATCGATACTTACAGTCAGGGGACCAATCGATACTTACAGTCAGGGGACCAATCGATACTTACAGTCAGGGGACCAATCAATACTTACAGTCAGGGGACCAATCGATACTTACAGTCAGGGGACCAATCGATACTTACAGTCAGGGGACCAATCGATACTTACAGTCAGGGGACCAATCGATACTTACAGTCAGGGGACCAATCGATACTTACAGTCAGGGGACCAATCGATACTTACAGTCAGGGGACCAATCGATACTTACAGTCAGGGGACCAATCAATACTTACAGTCAGGGGACCAATCAATACTTACAGTCAGGGGACCAATCAATACTTACAGTCAGGGGACCAATCAATACTTACAGTCAGGGGACCAATCAATACTTACAGTCAGGGGACCAATCAATACTTACAGTCAGGGGACCAATCGATACTTACAGTCAGGGGACCAATCAATACTTACAGTCAGGGGACCAATCAATACTTACAGTCAGGGGACCAATCAATACTTACAGTCAGGGGACCAATCAATACTTACAGTCAGGGGACCAATCAATACTTACAGTCAGGGGAATGGGTCATCGTATCTCTCTTCCCCAGATCTGTTGAGATATAAAAAGAGGATGTTGTTTATTATTATTATTATTATTATTATTGTACCAGAACAAGCTCTGCTCGGACATCACTACAACACTGACGCATGCTGACCTCTACAAGATGCCATATCTTTCTCCTGGTGGCCAACTCTGAAATGACATCACCTTGTCAGTGAACCGTACCTGTAATATTATAATTATTCTTCATCTAATGCATTACAACCACTACTCCACTGATACAGCTTCTGCTATTACGTCTGACTGACTGGGAATACCACTGGGATTATCTATAGACAATGTCTTTCAGTCCTGAGATGTGTTCTGGGTCCAGGAACCTGGCCCACAGTAGGACACTGGTAACACTGGCATGCTTAGTACCGCGGTTTAATAATACGTCTACCGTTATCAAGTTTATAGAGGTGGTAAAATAATTAGGAAAAGGGCTTATGAAAGGATATTAGGAAAGGAAGAAAGAGAGCTAGGATTATACAAAGAGTTGATGTGCGTTTGGTCAGGATTCTCCACAGCCAGTAGTATTGGTGTTAGAGATCGACAATCTGCTGTGGGTCTGCGGATGGATGCATGTTGTTCAGATGGGTGTGAACCTACAACACCCGATGTCACAGGAAGGCCAAAAAGATCACCAAGGACAACAACCACCCGAGCCACTGCCTGTTCACCCCGCTATCATCCAGAAGGCGAGGTCAGTACAGGTGCATCAAAGCTGGGACCGAGAGACTGAAAAACAGCTTCTATCTCAAGGTCATCAGACTGTTAAACAGCCATCACTAACACAGAGTGGCTGCTGCCAACATACTGACTCAACTCCAGCCACTTTAATAATGGAAACATTTATCACATCAATTTATCACTAGCCACTTTAAACAATGCCACTTTATATAATGTTTACATACCCTACATTACTCATCTCATATGTATATACTGTACTCTATACCATCTACTGCATCTTGCCACCTTGATGTAATTAAATGTATCACTAGCCACTTTAAACAATGCCACTTTATATAATGTTTACATACCCTACATTACTCATCTCATATGTATATACTGTACTCTATACCATCTTGCCTATGCCGTTCGGGCATCACTCATCCATATATATTTATATGTACATATTCTTATTCATTCCTTTACACTTGTGTGTATAAGGTAGTTGTTGTGAAATTGTTAGATATTACTGCATGGTCGGAACTTGAAGCACAAGCATTTCACTACACTCACATTAACATCTTCTAACCATGTGTATGTGACCAATAAAATGTGATTTGAACAATGTAGTTGACACCCATCTCTTCTACACACTGAATGACAGTTCAGAGGGGAATCCAATGTAGTAACACAACCTGCCCACTACATAGCAATACGTATCGTAGGCCTATTCAGACTGAAAGTAGTGACCAGTAGTTCTAATTCGTCATTCTACGGCAGTGACATCCCAGATTTTGTATTTTTCATTGTGTAATCTGCAGTACACATGAACACAAGAAACTGTCAAAATGTAATGATTCTGGATTATAAATATTATTACAAAGTATTGTTAGAAGTTAACATCACGCTGGAGTAGCCTAGGATTACCGCGGAAGCAGAAGTCAAATCTAAACGTTACCTCTGTTTTGCAGTTAAATTGACAAAGTGGTTGCAGGATCTTCTATCCACCTGACTCCGGATCGAGTTGAATCCCCAAAACCTGAGTTTTCTGTCGACTGGTGCACCTAGTGTGGATACAGGTGAAAGCTACAGACTGGGAGGTTCACATTGTTTTATGGGTTATACACGGAAACAAATGTATCACCTGTTAGAACATGCAGAAAAGTGGGTGTGTCTATCAGTCGCTGTGTTTACATATTTTATCTCCCTGTGACAGATATCAAACTTTCCTTAATAACAAACCATTTAAGAATGGTACACATGTCAAATTATTTGCTATTTTATTTGTTTATACTGCATGCAAGGTACAATATACAGATATGACCAGTTACAGGTAACCATACTTCCTTCTGTGTTTCACCACAGAGACATAATAGTAACATTATTTACATTGAAAGTGTAACAACATTTAGTTTGGTCCCTAAACATCCCAATAAAGATGAAGATCAATAGCCTGACTTTAACAGGTAAACATTATTCTAACAAGAGAAACAAGCACACCCTGCCAAACAACGTTCTCTTCCCCGTCAGAGTCCTCTCTAACATATATAACTGGCCCCATATACGGGGGGTGAGAATGAAATGTGTAAGAGGTTAGAACACCGAATAAGAATGTGGTTACAACAAATGGAGTTGTGAAGGAACTCTGGAATGTAGAATGATACTTCAGTTCTAGTCAGTCATCTTCTAGGCACTTGGACATTGATTATCATTTCATGACCCAGATATCACATTGACCTCCATGGTGTTGTGGGTCGAGCAGGCCGCCGTTGTTGAGGTCGGAGTTGAAAGGTCATTGAGCTTAAGAGGTGCTTCCTGTGGTGGGAGGTCTGGTTCTCTTGGCTGCGTTTTCCTCCACGGTGAAAGTATAGTTGTACTGTAAACACACAACATGGACGATACACTACAACGGACCATCCAGTAACACAATCAGTACAACAACATGGTCGACACTACGACGGACCCCACAATAACACAATCAATATCACAAAGGACCCCACAGTAACACAATCAGTACACAACATGGTCGACACCCTACGAAGGACCACACAGTACAATAATCATTACCAAAACATGGTCGACACTACGACGGACCACACAGTAACACAACATGGTCGACACACTACGACGGACCCCACAGTAACACAACATGGTCGACACACTACGACGGACCCCACAGTAACACAACATGGTCGACACACTACGACGGACCCCACAGTAACACAACATGGTCGACACACTACGACGGACCACACAGTAATACAATCAATACCACAACATGGTCGACACACTACGACGGACCCCACAGTAACACAACATGGTTGACACCCTACGACAAACCCCACAGTACCACAATCAATACCACAACATGGTAGACACACTACGACAAACCCCACAGTAACACAATCAATACCACAACATGGTCGACACTACGGCGGACCCCACAGTAACACAACATGGTCGACACTACGACAGACCCCACAGTAACACAATCAATACCACAACATGGTCGACACTACGGCGGACCCCACAGTACCACAACATGGTCGACACACTACGACGAACCCCACAGTAACACAACATGGTCGACACACTACGACGGACCCCACAGTAACACAATCAATACCACAACATGGTCGACACACTACGACAGACCCCACAGTAACACAATCAATACCACAACATGGTCGACACTACGACGGACCCCACAGTACCACAACATGGTCGACACACTACGACAGACCCCACAGTAACACAATCAATACCACAGCATGGTCGACACTACGACGGACCCCACAGTAACACAACATGGTCGACACACTACGACGGACCCCACAGTACCACAATCAATACCACAACATGGTCGACACTACGACGGACCCCACAGTACCACAACATGGTCGACACACTACGACGGACCCCACAGTAACACAACATGGTCGACACACTACGACGGACCCCACAGTACCGAGATCAATACCACAACATGGTCGACACACTACGACGGACCCCACAGTAACACAACATGGTCGACACACTACGACGGACCCCACAGTACCACGATCAATACCACAACATGGTCGACACACTACGACGGACCACACAGTAACACAATCAATACAAAAATACCACACACACACACACACACACACCTACCTCATTTTCAATGTCCTGGACAGACTTGATGCGAATGTTGTTCAGAGTGTTTGTTGGGGTCTAGGAGGAAAGAGACAGACAGGTTAGACTCATGGTATTTCAGAGTGTTTGTTGGGGTCTAGGAGGAGAGAGAGAGACAGGTTAGACTCATGGTATTTCAGAGTGTTTGTTGGGGTCTAGGAGGACAGAGAGGGGAGGAGAGAGAGACAGGTTAGACTCATGGTATTGTAGAGTGTTTGTTGGGGTCTAGGAGGACAGAGAGGGGGAGGAGAGAGAGACAGGTTAGACTCATGGTATTGTAGAGTGTTTGTTGGGGTCTAGGAGGACAGAGAGGGGGAGGAGAGAGAGACAGGTTAGACTCATGGTATTGTAGAGTGTTTGTTGGGGTCTAGGAGGAGAGAGAGAGACAGGTTAGACTCATGGTATTGTAGAGTGTTTGTTGGGGTCTAGGAGGACAGAGAGGGGGAGGAGAGAGAGACAGGTTAGACTCATGGTATTTCAGAGTGTTTGTTGGGGTCTAGGAGGAGAGAGAGAGACAGGTTAGACTCATGGTATTGTAGAGTGTTTGTTGGGGTCTAGGAGGACAGAGAGGGGGAGGAGAGAGAGACAGGTTAGACTCATGGTATTTCAGAGTGTTTGTTGGGGTCTAGGAGGACAGAGAGGGGGAGGAGAGAGAGACAGGTTAGACTCATGGTATTTCAGAGTGTTTGTTGGGGTCTAGGAGGACAGAGAGGGGAGGAGAGAGAGACAGGTTAGACTCATGGTATTTCAGAGTGTTTGTTGGGGTCTAGGAGGACAGAGAGAGGGGAGGAGAGAGAGACAGGTTAGACTCATGGTATTGTAGAGTGTTTGTTGGGGTCTAGGAGGACAGAGAGGGGAGGAGAGAGAGACAGGTTAGACTCATGGTATTTCAGAGTGTTTGTTGGGGTCTAGGAGGAAAGAGAGGGAGAGGAGAGAGAGAGACAGGTTAGACTCATGGTATTGTAGAGTGTTTGTTGGGGTCTAGGAGGACAGAGAGGGGGAGGAGAGAGAGACAGGTTAGACTCATGGTATTGTAGAGTGTTTGTTGGGGTCTAGGAGGAGAGAGAGAGACAGGTTAGACTCATGGTATTGTAGAGTGTTTGTTGGGTCTAGGAGGAAAGAGAGGGGGAGGAGAGAGAGACAGGTTAGACTCATGGTATTTCAGAGTGTTTGTTGGGGTCTAGGAGGACAGAGAGGGGGAGGAGAGAGAGACAGGTTAGAGTCATGGTATTGTAGAGTGTTTGTTGGGGTCTAGGAGGAGAGAGAGAGACAGGTTAGACTCATGGTATTTCAGAGTGTTTGTTGGGGTCTAGGAGGACAGAGAGGGGGAGGAGAGAGAGACAGGTTAGACTCATGGTATTGTAGAGTGTTTGTTGGGGTCTAGGAGGACAGAGAGGGGAGGAGAGAGAGACAGGTTAGACTCATGGTATTGTAGAGTGTTTGTTGGGGTCTAGGAGGACAGAGAGGGGGAGGAGAGAGAGACAGGTTAGACTCATGGTATTGTAGAGTGTTTGTTGGGGTCTAGGAGGAAAGAGAGGGGGAGGAGAGAGAGACAGGTTAGACTCATGGTATTGTAGAGTGTTTGTTGGGGTCTAGGAGGACAGAGAGGGGGAGGAGAGAGAGACAGGTTAGAGTCATGGTATTTCACCACTGGAAGTAAAAGTAGTCCATGTCACTTTACCAGTAAAACGATGGCGGTTGGTATTTCAACTTACCGTGCCGTTCGTTTGGGTCTTGAACTTGGGGTGTAAAGTGAAGGGAACACCATCTATGGCTGGAGAGGGAGGGAGAGAAGAGAGATGGAGGGTAGAAAGAGTGACAGAGAGAGAGAGAGAGAGAGGGATGGTAGGAGAAGAGGGAGGGTGGAGAGAGGTATTTGGTATTTTGGTAGGATCCCCATTAGCTGTTGTAAAAGCAGCAGCTACACTTCCTGGGGTCCACACAACACATGAAACATGACATAATAGACTTCCTGGGGTCCACACAACACATGAAACATGACATAATACACTTCCTGGGGTCCACACAACATGAAACATGACATAATACACTTCCTGGGGTCCACACACAACATGAAACATGGCATAATAGACTTCCTGGGGTCCACACAACACATGAAACATGACATAATAGACTTCCTGGGGTCCACACAACATGAAACATGACATAATAGACTTCCTGGGGTCCACACAACATGAAACATGACATACAGAACATTAATAGACAGGAACAGCTCAAGGACAGAACTACATACATGGTCAATACACTACAACAGACCAGGGAAGGTAGAGAGGTTAGAGAGCGGAAGGTAGGTGGAGAGAGGAAAGATAGGATAGAGAGAGTAGAGTTAGAGAGTGGTAGGTAGGTAGGTAGGTAGGTAGGTAGGTAGGTAGGTAGGTAGGTAGAGAGAGGAAAGATAGGATAGAGAGAGTAGAGTTAGAGAGAGGAAGGTAGGTAGAGAGAGAGAGGTAGGTAGAGAGAGAGAAAGGAAGGTAGGTAGAGAGAGAGAGGAAGGTAGAGAGAGAGGAAGGTACGTAGAGAGAGAGGAAGGTAGGTAGAGAGAGAGAGGAAGGTAGGTAGGTAGAGAGAGAGAGGAAGGTAGAGAGAGAGGAAGGTAGGTAGAGAGAGAGGAAGGTAGGTAGGTAGAGAGAGAGAGGAAGGTAGGTAGGTAGAGAGAGAGAGGAAGGTAGGTAGAGAGAGAGAGGAAGGTAGGTAGAGAGAGAGAGGAATGTAGGTAGAGAGAGAGAGAGGAAGGTAGGTAGAGAGAGAGAGAGGAAGGTAGGTAGAAAGAGAGGGAGGAAGGTAGGTAGAGAGAGAGGGAGGAAGGTAGGTAGAGAGAGGGAGGAAGGTAGGTAGAGAGAGGGAGGAAGGTAGGTAGAGAGAGGGAGGAAGGTAGGTAGAGAGAGGGAGGAAGGTAGGTAGAGAGAGGGAGGATAGGTAGAAAGAGGAAAGATAGGATAGAGAGAGTAAAGATAGGATAGAGAGAGTAGAGTTAGAGAGAGGAAGGTAGGTAGGTAGGTAGAGAGAGGAAGGTAGGTAGGTAGAGAGAGTAGAGTTAGAGAGAGGAAGGTAGGTAGAGAGAGGGAGGATAGGTAGAGAGAGTCAGTACATCAGTCTTTATAACATGTACAGTATCTGTCTCTTTTCTAGAAGTGTTTTCTGAATTTTGGTCAACCTGAGATGCCGTAGATGTTGCTGCTGTCAACCACTTTGTCCACAGCATCGTTCAACTGGAGGTTGCTGCGGCGATGGCTGAGCTTCCTGTCAGGGGGCAAGGGTGGAGCGTTGCTATGGAGACAGGGAGACCTAAGTTAGTCTGTGGAATTCTGAGTAGAGGTTTACCATCACTCTCACCAGGCTCTGAGATTCAACTGGCCACAGAGAGAAGGTTACCATCACTCTCACCTGGCCACAGAGAGAAGGTTATCATCACTCTCACCTGGCCACAGAGAGAGGGTTACCATCACTCTCACCTGGCCACAGAGAGAGAGGGTTACCATCACTCTCACATGGCTCTGAGATTCACCTGGCCACAGAGAGAAGGTTACCATCACTCTCACCTGGCCACAGAGAGAGAGGGTTACCATCACTCTCACCTGGCCACAGAGAGAGAGGGTTACCATTACTCTCACCTGGCTCTGAGATTCACCTGGCCACAGAGAGAAGGTTACCATCACTCTCACCTGGCCACAGAGAGAGAGGGTTACCATCAGGGGTTATAGTCAGAGAGATGTCCTGTGTAGGTCCTACCTGGTTAATAGAAGTTAACCAGGCCAGTAGCCACACACCAGGATCTGAGTCTCTCACTTGAGAGTTACCTGGACAGCAGGTGTACAGTACCTGGGTCTGAGAGGTAGCAGCCTCACCTAACCTAGTCTCACCAAGGTGGAAGGTCTAAGGTAACAGTCTCACCTAACCTAGTCTCACCTGGGTGGGAGGTCTAAGGTAACAGTCTCACCTAACCTAGTCTCACCTGGGTGGAAGGTCTAAGGTAACAGTCTCACCTAACCTAGTCTCACCTGGGTGGGAGGTCTAAGGTAACAGTCTCACCTAAACTAGTCTCACCTGGGTGGAAGAACTAAGGTAACAGTCTCACCTAACCTAGTCTCACCTGGGTGGGAGGTCTAAGGTAACAATCTCACCTGGGTGGAAGGTCTAAGGTAACAATCTCACCTGGGTGGAAGGTCTAAGGTAACAGTCTCACCTGGGTGGGAGGTCTAAGGTAACAGCCTCACCTAACCTAGTCTCACCTGGGTGGAAGGTCTAAGGTAACAGTCTCACCTAACCTAGTCTTACCTGGGTGGAAGGTCTAAGGTAACAGCCTCACCTAACCTAGTCTCACCTGGGTGGAAGGTCTAAGGTAACAATCTCACCTGGGTGGGAGGTCTAACGTAACAGCCTCACCTAACCTAGTCTCACCTGGGTGGGAGGTCTAAGGTAACAGCCTCACCTAACCTAGTCTCACCTGGGTGGGAGGTGTAAGGTAAATGTTCTTACCTGGGTCTGAGGGGCAGTGGAGGAGAGGTCTGGCCCTGGGATTGATACCTGGCTGAACAGGTGAGGGTGTACTGTACATGAGTCTGAGGGGGTAGTTACCGGGGTCTGAGGGGGTAGTTACCTGGGTCTGAGGGGGTAGTTACCTGGGTCTGAGTTACCGGGGTCTGAGGGAGTAGTTACCTGGGTCTGAGGGGGTAGTTACCTGGGTCTGAGGGGGTAGTTACCGGGGTCTGAGGGGGTAGTTACCGTGGTCTGAGGGAGTAGTTACCTGGGTCTGAGGGGGTAGTTACCGGGGTCTGAGGGGGTAGTTACCGGGGTCTGAGGGGGTAGTTACCTGGGTCTGAGGGGGTAGTCACCGGGGTCTGAGGGGGTAGTTACTGAGGGGGTAGTTACCGGGGTCTGAGGGGGTAGTTACCGGGGTCTGAGGGGGTAGTTACCGGGGTCTGAGGGGGTAGTTACCGGGGTCTGAGGGGGTAGTTACCGGGGTCTGAGGGAGTAGTTACCGGGGTCTGAGGGGGTAGTTACCGGGGTCTGAGGGGGTAGTTACCGGGGTCTGAGGGGGTAGTCACCGGGGTCTGAGGGGGTAGTTACCGGGGTCTGAGGGGGGTAGTTACTGAGGGGGTAGTTGCCGGGGTCTGAGGGGGTAGTTACCGGGGTCTGAGGGGGTAGTTACCGGGGTCTGAGGGGGTGGTTACCGGGGTCTGAGGGGGTAGTTACCGGGGTCTGAGGGAGTAGTTACCGGGGTCTGAGGGGGGTAGTTACCGGGGTCTGAGGGGGTAGTTACCGGGGTCTGAGGGAGTAGTTACCTGGGTCTGAGGGGGTAGTTACCGGGGTCTGAGGGGGTAGTTACCTGGGTCTGAGGGGGTAGTTACCTGGGTCTGAGGGGTAGTGGAGGGGGGTTCTGGTCCAGGGAGAGCTGACGGAGGTCAAGGCTGAGGCTGCGAGGCTTTGCCTGGGGTAGAGGGCTGGAGAAGGGCCCCTTCTTACACCACATTACATAGCCATGCATGTCCCTGAGACAGACAGGACAACACACCAGTTAGGACAGACACACCAACCCCTGGTCTCCCAGACACACACTGAGAGTAGCTCAATGGAGGATCTTCATTGAAATGTTGTTCTTTTGTCCAGGACCAAGCTACATTAGTGGGATGTGTGTGTGTATGTCTCTGCGTCACTGTGTGTGTGTGTGTGTGTCTGACCCTAAACAGGTGTAGTGCTGCAGCATCCTCCTAGTCTTAGCAGTCAGTTTAATGTCCAGTACAGCAGTCTCCACACCGCCCACTGGCACCATGCGGACACACACACGCTTCTTCTTAGACACAGAGGCCCCTGGACACACACACAGACGGACGGACACACATTTTTAAATACTTCAAAAATCCAGTTAAAAATGGAGATTCAGAGGACATATAGATCACAGTTCCTATAGATGTCTGGTCTTAGCCATCCAGAACATACAGACATTCATCACGTTGTATGAAACATGACAAAACCACCTAAACAACTACTGTCCTACTAAAAACTAATTTTTAATAACTTGCAGTAGTCGCTTGTTAAAACCTGTTGGGGATAGGGGGCAGTATTTGCACGGCCAGATAAAAAACGTACCCGATTTAATCTGGTTACTACTCCTGCCCAGTAACTAGAATATGCATAAAATTGTTTGATTTGGATAGAAAACACCCTAAAGTTTCTAAAACTGTTTGAATGGTGTCTGTGAGTATAACAGAACTCATTTGGCAGGCCAAAACCTGAGAAGATTCCAAACAGGAAGCGCTCTCTCTGACCATTTCATGGCCTTCTTGATCATCTCTAACCAAAACAGGGGATCTCTGGCATAACGTTACATTTTCTAACGCTCCCATAGGCTCTCAGAAGGTGCCAGAACGATGAATGGTGGCTTTGCAGGCCATGGCTGAAAAACATTAGCGCATTTGGATAATGGTCGATCTGAGGACAATGAGACTGGAGGCGCGTGCACGAGCCGACACCATGTTTACTTTCTCTCTCTTTGAACGAAAACAACGACTCCCGGTCGGAATATTATCGTTTTTTTACGAGAAAAATAGCATAAAAATTGATTTTAAACAGCGTTTGACATGCTTCGAAGTACGGTAATGGAATATTTTGAAATGTTTTGTCACGAAACACGTCGGGCGCGTCACCCTTCTTTACCCTTCGGATAGTGTCTTGAACGCACGATCAAAACGCCGCTATTTGGATATAACTATGGATTATTTGGAACCAAACCAACATTTGTTATTGAAGTAGAAGTCCTGGGACTGCATTCTGACGAAGAACACCAAAGGTAATCAAACTTTCTAATAGTAAATCGGAGTTTGGTGAGTACCACACTTGGTGGGTGTCAAAATAGCTAGCCTGTGATGGCCGGGCTATCTACTCAGAATATTGCAAAATGTGCTTTCACCGAAAAGCTATTTTAAAATCGGACATAGCGAGTGCATAAAGGAGTTCTGTATCTATAATTCTTAAAATAATTGTTATGTTTTTTGTGAACGTTTATCGTGAGTAATTTAGTAAATTCACCGGAAGTGTTCGGTGGGAATGCTAGTCACATGCTAGTCACATGCTAATGTAAAAAGCTGGTTTTTGATATAAATATGAACTTGATTGAACAAAACATGCATGTATTGTATAACATAATGTCCTAGGATTGTCATCTGATGAAGATCATCAAAGGTTAGTGCTGCATTTAGCTGTGGTTTGGGTTTGTGACATTATATGCTAGCTTGAAAAATGGGTGTCTGATTATTTCTGGCTGGGTACTCTGCTGACATAATCTAATGTTTTGCTTTCGTTATAAAGCTTTTTTGAAATCGGACAGTGTGGTTAGATTAACGAGAGTCTTGTCTTTAAAATGGTGTAAAATAGTCATAGGTTTGAGAAATTGAAGTTATAGCATTTCTAAGGTATTTGAATATTGCGCCACGGGATTACACTGGCTGTGGAGTAGGTGGACTGGCCCAGAGAGGTTAATAAATGAATTATGAACATTTTCCAAGCATCTGTAAAACATGTCTCATTGTTCGTCCAGGTGTTGAGGTATTTAATAAACATCTGTAAAGCATGTCTCAGTGTTCCTCCAGGTGTTCAGGTATTTAATAAACATCTGTAAAGCATGTCTGTGTTCATCCAGGTGTTGAGGTATTTAATAAGCATCTGTAAAACATGTCTAAGTGTTCTTACAGGTGTTGAGGCGGGCAGCAGGTACTCACTAGGCTCCAGGTGTTCAGGTATGTAACAGTACCCATGAGGAACAGTCTCCTTGTCTGAGATCACCTGGACATCTGATACTACCATACCACCTGACATGTCCTAGAGAGGGGGAGATGTCATTTAGGCATGTGGCGTGCATGTGACTGTCTGAGTCCGTGTGTGTGTGGTGTGTGTATAACACACCTTGCTGTAGCAGAGGTAGTAGCCAGCCTTCATGGCGAAGCTCCGTGTGAAGTTAGCAGCAACTCCATCCTCAGTTATACTAATCTAGAAAGAGTGAGAGAGGGGAGATAGAGAGGGGAGAAACAGAGGGTGAGAGACACAGAGGGTGAGAGAGAGAGACAGAGGGTAAGACACTACACACAATATTGAGAATTATTGACCTCTTACTGTCTCCTCTATGAGCCAAGCCTTTATGTAGTCTGACCTCTTACTGTCTCCTCTGAGTCTTTATGTAGTCTGACCTCTTACTGGCTCATCTATGAGCCTTTATGTAGTCTGACCTCTTACTGGCTCATCTATGAGCCTTTATGTAGTCTGACCTCTTACTGTCTCCTCTATGAGCCTTTATGTTGTCTGACCTCTTACTGTCTCTATGAGCCTTTATGTAGTCTGACCTCTTACTGTCTCCTCTGAGTCTTTATGTAGTCTGACCTCTTCCTGTCTCCTCTGAGTCTTTATGTAGTCTGATCTCTTACTGGCTCATCTATGAGCCTTTATGTAGTCTGACCTCTTACTGTCTCCTCTATGAGCCTTTATGTAGTCTGACCTCTTACTGTCTCCTCTATGAGCCTTTATGTTGTGAGCCTTTATGTTGTCAGTTCTCTTACTGTGTCCTCTATGAGCATTTATGTTGTCTGACCTCTTACTGTCTCCTCTATGAGCCTGTATGTTGTCTGACCTCTTACGGTCTCCTCTATAAGCCAAGCATTTATGTAGTCTGACCTCTTACGGTCTCCTCTATGAGCCAAGCCTTAATGTAGTCTGACCTTAAATTATCTCAATCTATTTCCTACTTCTTCTGCCTGTATCCCTCCCTCCTCCCTTCCTCCCTCTCACTCCCTACCAGGTTGAAGTCTTTGGGACAGGTGCTGCTGTTGGAGGCCCAGGCCACTGCCGTCACCGGCATGTTGTGGGCGCCACCACCGTGCTCCATCAGAGACATCTGGAGAAGAGGAGAGGAGATGGACAGGAAGCGAGAGAAGAGAACAAAGGGGAGGAGAGAAGGGGAAGAAGATAAGGGTAATAGAACCCGGCAGAGGAGGTTAATTATGACGGTTGTTCCTGAATAAATGATCTTAAGGATTGTCAACAATGCGACGTTCTCCATTTCTCCCAACAACCACTACTCTATCAGACAGAACATTGTGGAGCAACTATCATGGTATAGCTGTGAAAATATACAATTATTGTGCCCGATTTCCATATTGATATTTGGCTTTGCTAGCATAACAAAGGAATGGTTGTTTTGACAGGTGACAGCCAACATCCAGTCAATAAATAAAACTAGCAAACAACTGTGAAACTAGCTAAAAGCGGTGATTTGATCACTAAACCCCGGTATTAACGTTAGCTATAAATGGCCCATTGTTAGGAAAATAGCTAGCAAGTTAGCTAACCTAGCTAGCTAACATTTATTTGACAGGTGAGTCAAACATATTTTTTCCTTCACGTTTCAGAGATTTCACTCAGTTTTCAAAAATCCTCGTAAAAACATGGTACTTACTCTGTTTTTCGTTTCAACCTTTCTCGCTTTAGACTGTAGATGAAGTCAGGTAAACAACTTTTTAGAGGCGAGCAAGAACTTCTTATGACTTTTCCTTGTCTCCTTTCCAGGAAATACAGGAGATTCTATGACTACTATTCCCATCAAGCACCGGGACATGCCAAATGATAACGCCAGCACTGTGAAGAGGATAAACTGGTATTTCACCTCAGCGCCAGATGGCGCTACTGTCCTGAAATAATATTGTTGAACGCGTCCTTGCTATCTTCCTTTACTTGTTACTGTAATCTATGCAAAGGGTCTAAATGCTGTGGCATTTAATTGTGTGATTTATGGTTGGTGTTTGGAGAAGCAGAGAGAGGAGGAAAGAGAATTAGACCCAACCAAATCATGACAACTAAAATATAATTACTTGACACATTGGAAAGAATTAACCAAAAAACGGAGGAAACTGGAATGCTATGTGGCCCTTAACAGAGAGTACACAGTGGCAGAATACCTGACCACCGTGACTGACCCAAAATTAAGGAAATCTTTGACTATGTACAAACTCAGTGGGCATGGCCTTGCTGTAGAGAGAGACCGCCGTAGGCAGACCTGGCTCTCACGAGAAGATGGGCTATGTGCACACTGCCCTCAAAATGAGATGGAAACTGAGCTGCACTTCCTAACCTCCTGTCAAATGTATGAGCATATCAGAGACGCATATTTCCCTCAGATTACACAGACCCACAAAGAATTTGAAAACAAAGCCAATTTTGATTAACTCTCATAACTACTGGGTGAAATACCACAGTGTGTCATCACAGCATCAAGATTTTGACTTGTTGCCACAAGAAAAGGGCAACTAGTGAAGAACAAGCACCTTTTGTAAATACAACCCATATTTAAGTTTATTTAGTTTCCCTTTTGTACTTTAACTATTTGCACATTATTACAACACTCTACATAGCCATAATTACATTTGAAATGTCTATTTTCCTTTTAAACTTTTGAGTGTAATGTTTACTGTATATTTATGATTGTTTATTTCACTTTTGTTTATCTATTTCACTTGCTTTGGCAATGTAAACATGTTTCTCATGCCAATAAAGCCATTTGAAATTAATTGAATGGAGAGAAAGGCATGGATTTATATATTAGTTATGATGAAGGCAGTACAAACAAAAGACACACATATATATACTGTCACACAGAGATATATATACTGTCACACAGATAAATATATATATACTGTCACACAGAAATATATATACTGTCACACACACAGATATATACTGTCACACACACACATGCAGAGAGAGAGGGACATATAGCGCATTTCGGAAAGTATTCAGACCCCTTGACTATTTCCACATTTTGTTACGTTACAGCCTTATTCTAAAATTAATTAAATCGTTTTTTCCCCCTCATCAATCTACACACAATACCCCATAATGACAAAGAAAAAACAGGTTTTTAGAATTTGACATATCACATTTATATAAGTATTCAGACCCTTTACTCAGTACTTTGTTGAAGCACCTTTGGCAGCGATTACAGACTTCTTGGGTATGATGGTATGAGTCTTCTTGGGTATGATGATACAAGCTTGGCACACCTGTATTTGGGGAGTTTCTTCAATTATTCTCTGCAGATCCTCTCAAGCTCTGTCAGGTTGGATGTGGAGTGTTGCTGCACAGCTATTTTCAGGTCTCTCCAGAGATATTCGATCGGGTTCAAGTCTGGGCTCTGGCTGGGCCACTCAAGGACGTTCAGAGACTTGCCCCGAAGCCACTCCTGCGTTGTCTTGGCTGTGTTCTTAGGTTCGTTGTCCTGTTGAAAGGTGAACCTTCGCCACAGTCTGTGGTCCTGAGTGCTTTGGAGCAGGTTTTCATCAAGGATTTCTCTGTACTATCTCCGTTCATCTTTCCCTCGATCCTGACTAGTCTCCCATTCCCTGCCGCTGAAAAACATCCCCACAGCATGATTCTGCCACCATCATGCTTCACCGTAGGGATGGTGCCAGGTTTCCTCCAGATGTGACGTTGACATTCAGCCCAATGAGTTCAATCTTGGTTTCATCAGACCAGAGAATCTTGTTTCTCATGGTCTGAGAGTCCTTAAGGTGCCTTTTGACAAACTCCAAGCGGGCTGTCATGTTCCTTTTACTGAGGAGTGGCTTCCGTCTGGCCACTCTACCATAAAGGACTGATTGGTGGTGTCACGTCTTTCGTAGGTATTGGACCAAGGCGCAGCGGGTTGAGTGCTCCTATTTACTTTTATTGAACACGAAAAAAGAAAACATACGAACGAACAGGATGCAGACTAAACACAAAGCTATGCAACTACAACTACCCACAATACCCCATGCAAAACAACCCCTATCCATAGGACCTTCAATCAGAGGCAACGAGAAACAGCTGCCTCCAATTGAAGGTCAACTCAATAAACTGAACATAAACGTAAACAACCTAGAACTAACATAGAATACACTAACCTAGAACCTAAACCTAAAACCCCGGTACACTCTAAACCAACACCCCTCTACATAAACACATAGCCCAAAAAAAAACGAAACACTCTAAACAAATACCCCTTCTACATGAACACATAATATAACAAACCCCTAAACACTCTAAACAAATACCCCCTGCCACGTCCTGACCAAACTACAATAACAAATAAGCCCTTTACTGGTCAGGACGTGACAGGTGGAGTGCTGCAGAGATGGTTGTCCTTCTGTAAGGTTCTCCGATCTCCACAGAGGAACTCCGGAGCTCTGTCAGAGTGACCATCGGGTTCTTGGTCACCTCCCTGACCAAGGCCCTTCTCCCCCGATTGCTCAGTTTGACCGGGCGGAGTCTTGGTGGTTCCAAACTTCTTCCACTTGAGAATTATGGAGGCCACTGTGCTCTTGGGGACCTTCAATGCTTTGTTACCGTACCCCAGATCTGTGCCTCGACACAACCATGTTCCTGAGCTATACGGACAATTCCTTCAACCTCATGGGTTGGTTTTTGCTCTGACATGCACTGTCAACTGTGGAACCTTATAGACAGGTGTGTGCCTTTCCAAATCATGTCCAATCAATTGAATTTACCACAGGTGGACTCCAATCAAGTTGTAGAAACATCTCAAGGATGATCAATGGAAACAGGATGTACCTGAGCTCAATTTCGAGTCTCATTGCAAAGATTCTGAATACTTATGTAAATGTGATATTTCCATTTTAAAAAATGTATACATTTGCAAAGATTTGTAAAACCTGTTTTTGTTTTGATATTATGGGGTATTGTGTGCAGATTGATGAGGAGGAAAAACTATTTAATCCATTGTAGAATAAGGCTGTAACGTAACAAAATGTGGAAAAAGGGAAGGGTTCTGAATACTTTCCGAATGCACTGTATGAGAGAGAGAGAGATAGATAGAGAGAGAGAGAGAGAGAGAGAGAGAGAGAGAGAGAGAGAGAGAGAGAGAGAAAGAGAGGTCTTTGGAGGTGGGGCAGAGCGAGAGGGAGAGAGGAGATGGGCAGTTTTGGTAACTTTTGTAAGTGTAATGTTTACTGTTCAATTTTTATTGTTTATTTCCCTTTGATATATTATCTATTTCACTTGCTTTGGCAATGTAAACATATGTTTCCCATGTCAATAAAGCCCTTAAATTGAATTGAAATTGAGAGGAGGGCATTCAAGGCAGTGCGCCGAAAGAAAGATCAATTTCCATTTACATGAAAATGAGGTAGCGCAGGGGGGAGAGGGGGGAGGGAGGTGAGGAGAAAGAGAGGGGGATAATGGAAAAGGGGGGAAGGGTGAGAGAGAAAGAGCGGTGAGTGGGTAGGAGAGGAGACGGAGAACGTACAGAGGTCAAGATGTCCAGTGATTGGACACCGGTCTGTATGACTGGGTTTACTATTGTAGATACCTGACGTTGTGATGCGACAGGACCTTGATGACATCATCAGAGCCTAGACCAGACGGTAGACGGCTCCTCCAATCCCTTCTCATGGATGTAACGTCTTATGATATTGATTGTATGTTTTACATTGACATTTAGCCACAAACACACAACTGCACTCACTCACACACACACACACACACACACACACACACACACACACACACACACACACACACACACACACACACACACACACACACAAACATACACACACGCCACAGAGACACTCCCAGGGAGAATCCAGGGGTGCTGGGGTCTCTGTTGTCATGGCAACATGCAGAGCAGACCACTAGGGGTGACAGGAGGGGGTGTTAGTAGATAATGGAGCGAGCCATCTGGGGGGGGGGGGGATCCTTGTTTATTTAGAACGTTTAGCGTAATTGGCTGATTGGCTAATTAATGGGAATGAACCCAGAGGAAATCTGCAGGGACTCAGCCAGAGGGACTAGAGGCAGTCTGCCAGACTGTGTGTGAGTGTGTGTGTGTGTGTGTGTGTGTGTGTGTGTGTGTGTGTGTGTGTGTGTGTGTGTGTGTGTGTGTGTGTGTGTGTGTGTGTACACTATGTTTGAGTGTGACTGTGGGTGTAAGTCTCTTTCTGTGAATTTATTCCACGAATGTGTGTGTGTGTGTGTGTGTGTGTGTGTGGTGTGTGTGTGTGTGTGTGTGTGTGTGTGTGTGTGTGTGTGTGTGTGTGTGTGTGTGTACTATGTTTGAGTGTGACTGTGGGTGTAAGTCTCTTTCTGTGAATTTATTCCACGAATGTGTGTGTGTGTGTGTGTGTGTGTGAGAGAGAGAGAGAGAGAATGATAGACTGATGCCTCAGTCATCTCTCTTTTTGTGCCTTGCCACGGGATCCATTCATCTGTCCTGCTGGATGGCCTTCTGTCTCTCTGAGTATGACAGACTGGCAACACACATACACACACACACACACACACACACACACACACACACAACACAGGGAATGTTCTTCTCCCTATGTAGTCAGCAACGCTTTATCACACCACCTCACATCAACCTAACCTGTGTGTGTTTGTGTGTGTGTGTGTGTGTGTGTATGTGTGTGTGTGTGTGTGTGTGTGTCTTTGGGCTGTCATGGTAAAGTGGGAGTGTAACTGAAACTCTACACCCGCACCCTGCCCTTCCCCCCTCCCCTCTCCCTAATCTCTCCCCAGTCCCCCTTCTCCCTTTCC
Source organism: Salmo trutta (assembly GCF_901001165.1). Taxonomy (NCBI): domain Eukaryota; kingdom Metazoa; phylum Chordata; class Actinopteri; order Salmoniformes; family Salmonidae; genus Salmo; species Salmo trutta. The sequence continues at coordinate 24,114,702 of NC_042994.1, forward strand.
TCTCCCCCTCCCCCTCCCCCTCCCCCTTTCCTCTCCCCAGTCCCCCTTCTCCCTTTCCTCTCCCCCTCCCCCTTTCTCTCCCCAGTCCCCCTTCTCCCTTTCCTCTCCCCCTTTCGTCTCCCCAGTCCCCCCTCCCCCTTTCCTCTCCCCAGTCCCCCTTCTCCCTTTCTCTCCCCAGTCCCCCTTCTCCCTTTCTCTCCCCAGTCCCCCTTCTCCCTTTCCTCTCCCCCCTCCCCCTTTCCTCTCCCCATTCCCCCTTCCCCTTTACTCTCCCCAGTCCCCCTTCTCCCTTTCCTCTCCCCAGTCCCCCCCTCTCCCTCTCCCTTTCTACTCCCCCCTCCCTCTCCCCTCTCCCAGCCTGGATGTCAGTCATCCTGAAAGGAGGCGGGCTAATGACCCAATGTTCTATTCCCCCCTCCCCCCTCCTGCCATGGCAACCCAGCTGTCAATCTAGCAGGAGAGTGAGGAGGACGAGGCTTTCTGACATTCCCTCTGCTTCATTTATGGTTCAAACTGATCCAGTATGATCTTACAGCAAGCACAAAGTACTTCACACACACACACACACACACACACACACACACACACACACACACACACACACACACACACACACACGCACACACACACACACCCACACACATACACACAGAGAGGGAGAGTGATGTATAATTGAGTCATTAGCTGAAGGCGTGGTCTCTGTCATTCTGCTGTCTCTATTGGCAACAGCAGCTCAACAAAGACACCATGACTCAATCTTTTTTTATTTCACCTTTATTTAACCAGGTAGGCAAGTTGAGAACAAGTTTTCATTTACAATTGCGACCTGGCATAGATAAAGCAAAGCAGTTCGACAGCATATAACAACACAGAGTTACACATGGAGTAAAACAAACCTACAGTCAATAATATAGTAGAAAAATAAGTCTATATACAAAGTGAGCAAATGAGGTGAGATAAGGGAGGTAAAGGCAAAAAAGGCCATGGTGGCAAAGTAAATACAATATAGCAAGTAAAACACTGGAATGGTAGATTTGTATCTGAACACACACGTTCAATCTGAACACACACGTCCCAAATGGAACCCTTTTGGAACCCTGAACTACTTTTGACCAGAATGGCACCCCTTTCCCTGTGAAGTGGACTACTTTTGACCAGGGCCTAAAGTTCTCTGGTCCAAAGGGCCATGGTCAAAAGTTGTGATTCCATATGTGTTATTTCATAGTTTTGATGTCTTCTCTATTATTCTACAATGTAGAAAATAGTAAAAAATAAAGAAAAACCCTTGAATGAGTAGGTGTGTCCAAACGTTTGACTGGTACTGTATATAAACAGCAACATTCACACATTCACACACGACAGATACATGTTGTATCCTTTTGTAATCATTCAATAAGGAGGACTAGGCCTAACGCTATGTGTGTTGTGTAAATTCAGACCTGTATATCCACTCTACATGTTCCACGTTATTCAGTTGGTCCACTGTTTAGGTTGAAACGCTATAGGCCCCATTAGCATAACGCCTAGCAACCAAGGGGGTCAAAGACGAGTGGAGGCTATGATTGGCGGAGAGGGGTGAGTGATGGTAATGATGATGATGGTCGAGTGACACGGCTTTGTTTTGTGTTCAACATTAGCAGGCTAATCATGCACACGCTACGTCACGTCTACAAAGCTGAGGAGACATCAACATGGATACCATTTAGCAAGAGGATAAATAACAGAACCATTTGGGCTACTATTCCAGTGTCCCAAATTGCAACCTATATAGGGCATTTATTTTAGTGAAAAAGGCCTAGGTCAAAACTAGTGCCCTATGTAGGGAATTAGCCATAGGGCTTTCTTTTTAAGTATTCTTTTTTTACTTTTACCCTTTTTTCTTCACAATTTTGTGATATCCAATTGGTAGTTACGGTCTTGTCCCATCGCTGCAACTCCCGTACGGATTCGGGAGAGGCGAATGTCAAGAGCCATGCGTCCTCTGAAACACGACCCTGCCAAGCCGCACTGCTTCTTGATACACTGCTCGCTTAACCCGTAAGCCAGCCAGACCAATGTGTCTGAGGAAACACCGTACAACTGGCGACCGAAGTCAGCGTGCACTGCGCCCGGCCCGCCACAAGGAGTTGCTAGAGCGCGATGGGACAAGGAAATCCCGGCCGGCCAAACCCTCCCCTAACCCGGACGACGCTGGGCCAATTGTGCGCCGCCTCATGGTCTCCCGGTCATAGGCCGGCTGTGACACCGCCTGGGATCAAACCAGGGTCTGTAGTGATGGCTCAAGAACCGTGATGCAGTGCCTTAGACCTCTGCGCTATTTGTCAGGCCCCTGCCATAAGGCTCTTGCCAAAGGTAATGCCCTATGTAGGGAATAGGGTGTCATTTGACCAAGTGTAGGCTGTTGTAGCCAACCTGTATCAGTGTCTGTATGTGTCTGTGTATGACTGGTGGGTCCTGAACCCTTGTCTCCCGCTCAGGAAACGTCTCAAACATTAGAACAAGAGGAAATTCTCTCTTGGACCAAGGGTGACACTGATTTGAAGTGACAGGCACTACCTCGTCACGAGAGCGTGAGACCAACTCACCGCGTCTACATGCATGTGTCTGTAGCATGTGTCTGTAGCATGTGTCTGTGTCTGTAGAATGTGTCTGTAGAATGTGTCTGTAGCATGTGTCTGTAGAATGTGTCTGTAGCATGTGTCTGTAGCATGTGTCTGTAGCATGTCTGTAGAATGTGTCTGTAGCGTGTGTCTGTAGCATGTGTCTGTGACTGTAGCACGTGTCTGTGACTGTAGCGTGTGTAGCGTGTGTCTGTATCTGTAACATGTGTTTGTATCTGTAGCATGTGTCTGTGACTGTAGCATGTGTCTGTGTCTGTAGCATTTTCTGTGTCTGTAGCATGTGTCTGTGACTGTAGAATGTGTCTGTGGCATTTTCTGTGTCTGTAGCATGTGTCTGTGTCTGTAGCATGTGTCTGTGACTGTAGAATGTGTCTGTGACTGTAGCATGTGTCTGTGTCTGTAGCATGTGTCTGTGACTGTAGAATGTGTCTGTGACTGTAGAATGTGTCTGTGTCTGTAACATGTGTCTGTATCTGTAACATGTGTTTGTATCTGTAGCATGTGTCTGTGACTGACTGTGTAACTATGACTATGTGCTGAATCTTTATGGCACAGGTGGTAGGGCTCTCTGCTCTCCCCACAACCCCTGGTTCTCTGGATCAAGCCCGTCTCCGTCTGCTACACTGGTGGCGGCAGTGGGATCAGTGCGGCATCTTAGGGTTGTTTGCAAAATGAGTAGAAAGAAAGTCTAATTCCATTCCAGCCATCTTGGTAGGCTGGTCGGCCTGAAACTATTGCTCTGGTTGAACCAGGCTCCTGATGTCATAGTGAATGGGCTCCTTGAAACGTGAAGCTTTCATATGACTGTCTTGGGGTGGGATATTTAGGCTACATGAGAAGGCCCTCCAAGCCATCACAACAACAATAACACAACTGTCAACAATGCTGCTTGTTTCCATGCTGCTGTTGCTGAACACTGTATCGGAGCTGAGAGGAGCCCACCCCGAGCGGTGAGATGTGGAATTGCATATTATCCTCCCCAGCGTGCGCTGTGTGTGTGTGTGTGTGTGTGTTGGTAGTGGGAGAACGGGCCAGGCGAGGGAGCCTGATAAAGAAAGGAGAGCAGAGGAGAGGGAAAAAAACCTGCCTAGAAGAGAGGGGAGCAAGCAGCGCTATTCGACCAACGGATAGGACAAGGCCAGCCACGGCTGGTCGGACGGAGTGGAGTTTATAAAAAAAAAATGTATTTTATTCCGTCGTTTTATTTGATCCTGTAGGCTACGAGCTACAATACTTCTTCCCAGCCGTGCAGGTTTTCCTGGGAGAAGAAGGCAACGAAAACGGACACGTTGGGGATTTCTGTGGACTAGTAACGTTAGCCGAGCTGTTGTAGGCTAGTGTGGCGCTACTCTTGTTTCTCATTGTTAGAGAAACACGGAGATACATGGTGGTTGGATTCCAAACTGGTTCGCCTACATTCCCCGTCGCTTTCCACGAGACAGCGTTTGGATATAGGCCGGATTATTATTTTGTCGAACGCAGGAGTAACATTTGTGACAAGCTAGTCTGCTAATTGTTGCCATTTTTCCCCCTCGCAGCTCGGTTCGTTCTCCCTCCCCCTCTTTGTCGTTCTCCTAGCTGACCATTTTAAAGGCAGCTCTACCTTTCCAGGCTTGATTTCCCCCCCTGTGGCCTCCTCGCTCCCTCTATCTGCCTCAACCGTGGAACTACTGTTACAACCCTGCACCCGTGTTTCCGACTCGGAATGCAAAATACATCTAGGCCGGGTTATGCCAAAGAAACTAGTGTTTATTTGTTTACAAATACTGTGTAGGCCCAGATCGACCGTTTACTTGCTTTTTTGTTTTACTTAGACAATTGCATGTTTACAGCTTGCTTGCCGCTATTGGTCATTTGAACGAGCAATGGCATTTTATAGTTAGTTTGATGTCTTCCTTTGTTTATTGGCTACTTTGAAACACTCGGGTGTTTCGAGTCAGGGACATTAAACTGTAAAGGGCAACTAGCCTGGGCTACCTCTGGGGAAAAAAATATACTCTCTTCTCATCTTCCTCCCTTCATCGGACAACGTTCACCTTTTCCCTCCCTAGTTTTGTCGCAAAAACGGCGAGATTTTTCTGAAAGGCATGGAGGACCAGGCCCGCATGATGTCGGGTCTCGTCGGGCTGTCCGGACTGTCTCAGGTCGACGTGGGGGACCATGACGCCGGGAGGAAACAGCACTCCCTCGGCCAGCCGCAGCAGGACATCGGGGATATCCTCCAGCAGATCATGGCCATCACGGACGAGAGTCTCGACGAGGCCCAGGCCAGGTAACACCTTCCCCGGGGAGAGGAGGGAGAGGGGTGGGGAGAGGAGAGGAGGGCTGGGGCACAGGGGAGAGATCCATGTAGACAGGGGATCCAGGTTGATCTTACCACTCTTGTATGATCCAGGATCATTATACGACATATTAGACCTGAGTTTATGTATTATGTGGTGTAAAGATAAAACTGACCCAATATCAGATATAAGGGGCACCTCGTTGCTTGGTGAATAGTAAGAAGCAGGGAAGATGATGGAGGACATGGATCCAGGGGAGAGGAGCCTGCATGGTGACTTTCTGGCCATAATAACAACTGATTTCACATCGTCTCTCTGACACTCACACAGGCTACGCACCAGTCCCAGTGCGCTGGTCGGTTACAGCAGTGGCCATTAATTCAGGCTGGTTAATTAATAGTCTCTCATGTCGTTATGGTACCAGACTGACCTCGCTTTTATTTGCGATACTTTACTGCGCCGTGACGTAACACTGAGCTCGAGACCGTGTAATTTGCACCTGCCGCGTTTTAAAATCTACACTAGACGATTACATGTTTATTAGCAGTAAGCTTTCACTCTGTTTTCCTTCTGTCTCTCTGTTGTTATTCTGTTTTTATTCCCTCATCCCTCTCTCTCTGTTGTTATTCTCTCTCCTCCTCCCCTCCTCCTTTATATAAATACTGTTAACTTTGACGACCGCCCGGCGGACTAATTAACTGGAATGAGTTTGCTGAGGCCGCCTTGATTGATCGGTCATCACGTCATTAACATGGAATAATGACAAAGGATCTTACCGCGACAGGAGAGGAGAGGGGGATGGCCCCGCATCTGAAATGGAGATGGCCGTTTTGGGTCTGGTGTGTCAGGTAGTTTAGGTCGCCAGTATGGTGGGGGGCTGGAGGTGGTTTAGTCAGCGGTTGGTGTGTGTTTGCTTGTCCGTGATGGAAACTTGGCTCGAATTTCACACGGCTTGACCCCACAGTGGCTGTAAATAGCCTGCTGGATGAAGCCTGCTGGATGAAGCCGCTGACCCCGGAGGTGTCTGTTTTACGTGTCCCGGCAAGCGGCTTCACACAAACATTTACGTTATATGTGTTAAATCTGTGATGGATTTATTACTTTACTTATAGGCCTGTAAACCCATTACTAAACTATAGAATGAACCACTGACGTTAACATTGTTAATCTGGGATTTACTTTAGGCTAGTTATAGGATTACAGTTCTAACCAATACAACTAGAATGAACAATGAACAGAGTGTTTATTTTCTATGGAGTGGTTTATTACTTTACTGACAGGCCTATAGGTCTCACCATTACAATCAAATGGACTAAACTATAGAATGACACTTATATTACTGTCTTATTACAATATTAATAAATACATTTATTGCTGTAGCTGTATTGGTGAATTGGCTCCTTTTATAGAGTGTGATGTATCTCCTACATATGTGCTACTGTTCTGCCAGTATCACCACAGACAGACAGACAGACAGACAGACAGACAGACAGACAGACAGACAGACAGACAGACATACAGACAGACATACACACAGACATACACACAGACATACACACAGACACACAGACAGACATTCTCTCCCTCTCCTCTCGTTCCTCCTGGGTTTTTGCCCTGTTCATTGTGAGAGGAGGGATGCAATCAATTCTGGGATAATACCGCACGAGAGAGCAGCTGTCCACACACACACACACACACACACACACACTCCGTTACCAATATAGCTAGGCTCCACAGATCTAAGGATACCTATTGTATGGTTGTTGGAGCCTTCGTCCACTCAGTGAAGCCCACATATTATAGACTAGCTGTGTATTACTCATTCATGGGTGTGTTATGGTGGTGTGTGTGGCTGTAGTATCATCCTGGTCAGTGGTGACAGTATAGGGTATACAGGCTGGTGTATCATCCTGGTCAGTTGTGACAGTATAGGGTATACAGGCTGGTGTATCATCCTGGTCAGTGGTGACAGTATAGGGTATACAGGCTGTAGTATCATCCTGGTCAGTGGTGACAGTATAGGGTATACAGGCTGGTGTATCATCCTGGTCAGTGGTGACAGTATAGGGTGTACAGGCTGGTGTATCATCCTGGTCAGTGGTGACAGTATAGGGTATACAGGCTGTAGTATCATCCTGGTCAGTGGTGACAGTATAGGGTATACAGGCTGGTGTATCATCCTGGTCAGTGGTGACAGTATAGGGTATACAGGCTGGTGTGTCATCCTGGTCAGTTGTGACAGTATAGGTATGCAGGTGATTCCCTGATCCACCTCTACGCAGACGACACCATTCTGTATACATCTGGCCCTTCTTTGGACACTGTGTTAACTAACCTCCAAACGAGCTTCAATGCCGTACAACACTCCTTCTGTGGCCTCCAACTGCTCTTAAACGCTAGCAAAACCAAATGCATGCTTTTCAACCGTTCGCTGCCCACACCCGCCCGCCCGACTAGCATCACTAGTCTGGATGGATCTGACCTAGAATATGTGGACAACTACAAATACCTAGGTGTCTGGCTAGACTGTAAACTCTCCTTCCAGACTCACATCAAACATCTCCAATCCAAAGTTAAATCTAGAATCGGCTTTCTATTTCGCAACAAAGCCTCCTTCACTCACGCCGCCAAACTTATCCTAGTAAAACTGACCATCCTACCGTTCCTCGACTTCGGCGATGTCATCTACAAAATAGCTTCCAATACTCTACTCAGCAACCTGGATGCAGTCTATTACAGTGCCATCCGTTTTGTCACCAAAGCCCCTTATACCACCCACCACTGTGACCTGTATGCTCTAATCGGCTGGCACTCGCTACATATTCGTCGCCAGACCCACTGGCTCCAGGTCATCTATAAGTCTATGCTAGGTAAAGCCCCGCCTTATCTCAGCTCACTGGTCACCATAGCAACACCCACCCATAGGACACCTTCCAGCAGGTATATCTCACTGGTCATCCCCAAAGCCAACACCTCTTATATATCCCTCACTAACTTTAAACATCAGCTATCTGAGCAGCTAACCGATCGCTGCAGCTGTACATAGTCCATCTGTAAATAGCCCACCCAATCTACCTACCTCATCCCCATATTGTTTATATTTACTTTGCTGCTCTTTTGCATACCAGTATCACTACTTACACACCATCATCTGCTCATCATCATCTGCTCATTTATCCCTCCTGTGTTAATCTGCTAAATTGTAATTACTTCGCTACTATGGCCTATTTATTGCCTTATCTCCTCACGCTATTTGCAAACACTGTATATAGACTTTTTTCGATTGTGTTATTGATTGTACGCTTGTTTACTCCATGTGTAACTCTGTGTTGTTACTGTCGCACTGCTTTGCTTTAATTTGGCCAGGTCGCAGTTGGCCATGGTCAGTTGTGACAGTATAGGGTATACAGGCTGGTGTATCATGGTCAGTTGTGACAGTATAGGGTATACAGGCTGGTGTATCATGGTCAGTTGTGACAGTATAGGGTATACAGGCTGGTGTATTATGGTCAGTGGTGACAGTATAGGGTATACAGGCTGGTGTATTATGGTCAGTTGTGACAGTATAGGGTATACAGGCTGGTGTATCATGGTCAGTGGTGACAGTATAGGCTGTACAGGCTGGTGTATCATGGCCAGTGGAGACAGTATAGGTTGTACAGGCTGGTGTATCATGGCCAGTGGAGACAGTATAGGGTATACAGGCTGGTGTATCATGGTCAGTGGAGACAGTATAGGGTGTACAGGCTGGTGTATCATGGCCAGTGGAGACAGTATAGGGTATACAGGCTGGTGTATCATGGCCAGTGGAGACAGTATAGGGTATACAGGCTGGTGTATCATGGCCAGTGGAGACAGTATAGGGTATACAGGCTGGTGTATCATGGTCAGTTGTGACAGTATAGGGTATACAGGCTGGTGTATCATGGTCAGTTGTGACAGTATAGGGTATACAGGCTGGTGTATCATGGTCAGTTGTGACAGTATAGGGTATACAGGCTGGTGTATCATGGTCAGTGGTGACAGTATAGGGTATACAGGCTGGTGTATTATGGTCAGTTGTGACAGTATAGGGTATACAGGCTGGTGTATTATGGTCAGTTGTGACAGTATAGGCTGTACAGGCTGGTGTATCATGGTCAGTTGTGACAGTATAGGCTGTACAGGCTGGTGTATCATGGTCAGTTGTGACAGTATAGGCTGTACAGGCTGGTGTATCATGGTCAGTTGTGACAGTATAGGCTGTACAGGCTGGTGTATCATGGTCAGTTGTGACAGTATAGGCTGTACAGGCTGGTGTATCATGGTCAGTGGAGACAGTATAGGCTGTACAGGCTGGTGTATCATGGCCAGTGGAGACAGTATAGGGTGTACAGGCTGGTGTATCATGGCCAGTGGAGACAGTATAGGGTATACAGGCTGGTGTATCATGGCCAGTGGAGACAGTATAGGGTATACAGGCTGGTGTATCATGGCCAGTGGAGACAGTATAGGGTGTACAGGCTGGTGTATCATGGCCAGTGGAGACAGTATATGGTGTACAGGCTGGTGTATCATGGTCAGTTGTGACAGTATAGGCTGTACAGGCTGGTGTATCATGGTCAGTTGTGACAGTATAGGCTGTACAGGCTGGTGTATCATGGTCAGTGGTGACAGTATAGGGTATACAGGCTGGTGTATCATGGCCAGTGGAGACAGTATAGGGTATACAGGCTGGTGTATCATGGCCAGTGGAGACAGTATAGGGTATACAGGCTGGTGTATCATGGTCAGTTGTGACAGTATAGGGTATACAGGCTGGTGTATCATGGTCAGTTGTTACAGTATAGGGTATACAGGCTGGTGTATCATGGTCAGTTGTGACAGTATAGGGTATACAGGCTGGTGTATCATGGTCAGTTGTGACAGTATAGGGTATACAGGCTGGTGTATCATGGTCAGTGGAGACAGTATAGGGTATACAGGCTGGTGTATCATGGTCAGTGGTGACAGTATAGGCTATACAGGCTGGTGTATCATAGCCAGTGGAGACAGTATAGGGTATACAGGCTGGTGTATCATGGCCAGTGGAGACAGTATAGGCTATACAGGCTGGTGTATCATGGCCAGTGGAGACAGTATAGGGTATACAGGCTGGTGTATCATGGTCAGTGGTGACAGTATAGGCTATACAGGCTGGTGTATCATAGCCAGTGGAGACAGTATAGGGTATACAGGCTGGTGTATCATGGCCAGTGGAGACAGTATAGGCTATACAGGCTGGTGTATCATGGCCAGTGGAGACAGTATAGGCTATACAGGCTGGTGTATCATGGCCAGTGGTGACAGTATAGGGTATACAGGCTGGTGTATCATGGCCAGTGGTGACAGTATAGGGTATACAGGCTGGTGTATCATGGTCAGTGGTGACAGTATAGGGTATACAGGCTGGTGTATTATGGTCAGTGGTGACAGTATAGGGTATACAGGCTGGTGTATCATGGCCAGTGGTGACAGTATAGGGTATACAGGCTGGTGTATCATGGTCAGTGGTGACAGTATAGGGTATACAGGCTGGTGTATCATGGCCAGTGGTGACAGTATAGGGTATACAGGCTGGTGTATCATGGCCAGTGGTGACAGTATAGGCTGTACAGGCTGGTGTATCATGGCCAGTGGTGACAGTATAGGGTATACAGGCTGGTGTATCATGGCCAGTGGTGACAGTATAGGGTATACAGGCTGGTGTATTATGGTCAGTTGTGACAGTATAGGGTATACAGGCTGGTGTATCATGGCCAGTGGTGACAGTATAGGGTGTACAGGCTGGTGTATCATCCTGGTCAGTGGAGACAGTATAGGGTGTACAGGCTGGTGTATCATGGTCAGTGGAGACAGTATAGGGTATACAGGCTGTAGTATCATCCTGGTCAGTTTATTTATGGTCCCTTTTTCTTCACTTCTCTCATCCCTCTGGTTTCTCTCCTATAGATTATGTAAGAAGCAGAGTATGTGAGCAAAGTTGAGCGGTCGGAAATTCCGCTCATCGCTCACACACAAGCACCGCTCCGGCGCTCCGCGGCCTTTCCACCGCTCTGCGCTCACAAAGAATAAAACCTGCCGCTCCAAATTGGCTCCATTCATTAAAATCACCATTTAACCAACACCCATCTATTTGAGTGACTACCTGGACCTACCTTTTAACCAACACCCATCTATTTGAGTGACTACCTGGACCTACCATTTAACCAACAGCCATCTATTTGAGTGACTACCTGGACCTAACATTTAACCAACAGCCATCTATTTGAGTGACTACCTGGACCTACCATTTAACCAACACCCATCTATTTGAGTGACTACCTGGACCTACCATTTAACCAACAGCCATCTATTTGAGTGACTACCTGGACCTACCATTTAACCAACACCCACCTATTTGAGTGACTACCTGGACCTACCATTTAACCAACAGCCATCTATTTGAGTGACTACCTGGACCTACCATTTAACCAACACCCACCTATTTGAGTGACTAACTGGACCTACCATTTAACCAACAGCCATCTATTTGAGTGACTACCTGGACCTAACATTTAACCAACAGCCATCTATTTGAGTGACTACCTGGACCTACCATTTAACCAACACCCACCTATTTGAGTGACTACCTGGACCTACCATTTAACCAACAGCCATCTATTTGAGTGACTACCTGGACCTACCATTTAACCAACACCCACCTATTTGAGTGACTACCTGGACCTACCATTTAACCAACACCCACCTATTTGAGTGACTACCTGGACCTACCATTTAACCAACAGCCATCTATTTGAGTGACTACCTGAACCTACCATTTAACCAACACCCACCTATTTGAGTGACTACCTGGACCTACCATTTAACCAACACCCACCTATTTGAGTGACTACCTGGACCTACCATTTAACCAACACCCACCTATTTGAGTGACAACGCTCTGACCCTACCTTTAACCAACACCCACCTATTGAGTGACTACCTGGACCTACCATTTAACCAACACCCACCTATTTGAGTGACTACCTGGACCTACCATTTAACCAACACCCACCTATTTGAGTGACAACCTGGACCTACCATTTAACCAACAGCCCATCTATTGAGTGACTATACCTGGACCTACCATTTAACCAACAGCCACCTATTTGAGTGACTACCTGGACCTGCCATTTAACCAACAGCCACCTATTTGAGTGACTACCTGGACCTGCCATTTAACCAACACCCACCTATTTGAGTGACTACCTGGACCTACCATTAACCAACACCCACCTATTTGAGTGACTACCTGGACCTACCATTAACCAACACCCCACCTATTTGAGTGACTACCTGGACCTACCATTTAACCAACACCCACCTATTTGAGTGACTAACCTGGACCTACCATTTAACCAACACCCATCTATTTGAAGTGACAACCTGGACCTACATTTACCAACACCCATCCTATTGAGTTGACTACCCTGGAACCTACCATTTAACCAACACCCCTATTTGAGTGACTACCTGGACCTACCATTTAACCAACACCCATCTATTTGAGTGACTACCTGGACCTACCATTTAACCAACACCCACCTATTTGAGTGACTACCTGGACCTAACATTTAACCAACAGCCATCTATTTGAGTGACTACCTGGACCTACCATTTAACCAACAGCCACCTATTTGAGTGACAACCTGGACCTACCATTTAACCAACACCCACCTATTTGAGTGACTACCTGGACCTACCATTTAACCAACACCCACCTATTTGAGTGACAACCTGGACCTACCATTTAACCAACACCCACCTATTTGAGTGACTACCTGGACCTACCATTTAACCAACACCCATCTATTTGAGTGACTACCTGGACCTACCATTTAACCAACACCCACCTATTTGAGTGACTACCTGGACCTACCATTTAACCAACACCCATCTATTTGAGTGACTACCTGGACCTACCATCTAACCAACAGCCACCTATTTGAGTGACTACCTGGACCTACCATTTAACCAACACCCACCTATTTGAGTGACTACCTGGACCTACCATTTAACCAACACCCACCTATTTGAGTGACTACCTGGACCTACCATTTAACCAACACCCACCTATTTGAGTGACTACCTGGACCTACCATTTAACCAACACCCACCTATTTGAGTGACAACCTGGACCTACCATTTAACCAACACCCACCTATTTGAGTGACAACCTGGACCTACCATTTAACCAACACCCACCTATTTGAGTGACTACCTGGACCTACCATTTAACCAACACCCACCTATTTGAGTGACAACCTGGACCTACCATTTAACCAACACCCACCTATTTGAGTGACTACCTGGACCTACCATTTAACCAACACCCACCTATTTGAGTGACTACCTGGACCTGCCATTTAACCAACAGCCATCTATTTGAGTGACTACCTGTACCTACCATTTAACCAACACCCACCTATTTGAGTGACTACCTGGACCTACCATTTGGTTTTGGACACTACATCACCGCGCTCCCTCCCCTGGTCCTCCTCATCTTTGTAAGTCATCTTGATTTTTCACCTATGTGTGTTATCAGTTTCTTTATTAAAATATCTAGTGAACTCCATGTCAGTAGCTAAAGCAAGTGGCTATAGCAGCACACAAGTAGACTACAGATGCATGCTGGGCCAGGCAAGCCCTGAGCTCGTGAAGTGCACTGAGTGAAATTGGAGCCTTTGGGAAACTCGCTCTGTCCCCATACTCTGGTAATGAAGGAGCGCAGGCCTGTTTGGTTCTCTCCTCACTTCTCTCTTCCTACTCCTCGCCTCCTTTTTCTCCTCCCTCTCTCTTCTGAGTTGAGGCAGATGTAATAGGGCTCCAGCCTCACTTCTCTCTCTCCTCCCTCATCATCTCCTCCTCTCCTCGGTAGAGTATAGATTGGGCCTGTAAAGGCTAGGTAGGTGTTTTCAAGGGGGCAGCCTTAAAAAGGGTCTGTCTACACACTAAACATGTAGACTTACAGGGTGTCCAGGAGTGTGTGGTTGTTTCTGTGCTGTACTTCAGCAATAAGGCCTGAGGAGGTGTGGTATATGGCCAATACGACGCATCGCAGAGTGCCTGGCTACAGCCCTTAGCCGTGGGATATTGGCCATATACCACAAACCCCAGAGGTGCCTTGTTGCTATTATAAACTGGTTACCAACGTAATTAGAACAGTAGAAATAAACATATATTTTTAAGAGAGTTTGCTAAATGACTCACTACTGTTGTGGCTCTGGATAAGAGAGTCTGCTAAATGACTCACTACTGTAGTGGCTCTGGATAAGAGAGTCTGCTAAATGACTCACTACTGTAGTGGCTCTGGATCAGAGAGTCTGCTAAATGACTCACTACTGTAGTGGCTCTGGATCAGAGAGTCTGCTAAATGACTCACTACTGTAGTGGCTCTGGATCAGAGAGTCTGCTAAATGACTCACTACTGTAGTGGCTCTGGATAAGAGAGTCTGCTAAATGACTCACTACTGTAGTGGCTCTGGATCAGAGAGTCTGCTAAATGACTCACTACTGTAGTGGCTCTGGATAAGAGAGTCTGCTAAATGACTCACTACTGTAGTGGCTCTGGATCAGAGAGTCTGCTAAATGACTCACTACTGTAGTGGCTCTGGATCAGAGAGTCTGCTAAATGACTCACTACTGTAGTGGCTCTGGATCAGAGAGTCTGCTAAATGACTCACTACTGTAGTGGCTCTGATAAATGACTAAAATGTATACGGTCTGATATACCACAGCTTTCAGCCAATCAACATCCAGGGCTCGAACCGAACCACCCAGTTTATAATATAGTATAGAGGCCACACAAGGACCTTACTGGTTGGTCAGACCACACTGTCTGAGACGACTGTGAAACACAGTAACTTTACTAACTGGTTGGTCAGACCACACTGTCTGAGACGACTGTGAAACACAGTAACTTTACTAACTGGTTGGTCAGACCACACTGTCTGAGACGACTGTGAAACACAGTAACTTTACTAACTGGTTGGTCAGACCACACTGTCTGAGACGACTGTGAAACACAGTAACTTTACTAACTGGTTGGTCAGACCACACTGTCTGAGACGACTGTGAAACACAGTAACTTTACTAACTGGTTGGTCAGACCACACACTCAGTGATGGCTAAACCACAGTGGCTGTGTGTATGTTTTAAAAGGTGTTTGATTAAATATTATTATTCTGTAATTAAGCCTATCTAGTAAGATCTCTCTCTCTCTCCCCTTTCTCTTTCTCTATCTCTCTCGTTTCTTTCTCTCGTTCTTTCTATCTCTCTCTCCCCTCTCTCTTGAGTTAAGGAAAATAATGTCAGCTGAAAGAATGTTCCTTGTGGTCACATGTCAGCAGGAATTCCCCCCAGAATTTGTGTGCGTGCGTGTGTCTGTTAGTGGGTGTGTTCAGAAGGTGCACTTTTAACCCTGGTTCAGTGGAAGATTGACAGCTGTGCTCCTATCATAGTTTTGGTTCTGTCTTGTTGCTAATGAATCTCTCTCTCTCTCCT
>NC_042994.1:25288985-25293985 GCF_901001165.1 Salmo trutta
ACTATTGCCATTACTTACTATTAATATTGCTTGATATTACTTTTACTTACTATTACTATTACTTACCTTTACAATTATTTACAATTGCTGTTACTTACTATTACTTACCATCACTAGTACTTACTATTACTATTGCTTACTATTACTAGTACGTGCTATTACTAGTACTTACTATCACTATTACGTACTATTGCTATTACTTACTATCGATATTACTTACTCTTTCCTACTTTTACTATTACTTACTATAACAATTACTTACTATCAATATTACTTACTCTTTCTTAATATTACTATTACTTACTATTACTAGTACTTATTATCACTTTTACTTACTATTACTTATATTTAGTGTTTTTTACTATTACTATTACTTACTATCGATATTACTTACTATTACTGTTACTTACTAGTACTGTTACTTACTGTTACTAGTACTTACTATCACTGTGACTTACTATTACTTACTATTACTATTACTTACTATCAATATTACTTGCTATTACTATTTCTTACTATTACTATTTCTTACTATTACTATTACTTGCTATTACTATTACTTACTATACATTTTACTTACTTTTCTTGCTATTACTAGTACTTACTATCACTATTGCTTACTATTACTATTACTTACTCTTACTGTTACTTATTATTACTATACCTTACTATCGATATTACTTACTCTTTCTTACTATTACTAGTTCTTTCTTTTACTTACTATTACTTGTACTTACTATCACTATTACTTACTATTACCATTACTTACCATTACTGCTACTTACTGTTACAATGACTTACTATCGATATTACTTACTCTTTCTTACTATTACTATTTCTTACTATTACTTTTACTTACTATCGATATTACTGACTCTTTTTTATTTTACTATTACTTACTATCTTTATTACTTACTATTACTGTTACTTACTATTACTATACCTTACTATTACTATTACTTACTATCAATATTACTTACTATTACCATTACTTACCATTACTGCTACTTACTATTACAATGACTTACTATCGATATTATTTACTCTGTCTTACTATTACTACTACTTACTATCACTATTACTTACTATTACTATTACTTACTATTACTATTACTTACTATTACTGTTACTTGCTATTACTATTAGAGGTCGACCCATTATGATTTTTCAACGCTGATACTGATACCGATTATTGGAGGACCAAAAAAAGCCGATACCGATTAATCTGCCGGTTTATTTATTTGTAATAATGACAATTACAACAATAATGAACGAACACTTATTTTAACTTAATATAATACATCAATAAAATCAATTTAGCCTCAAATAAATAATGAAACATGTTCAATTTGGTTTAAATAATGCAAAAACAAATTGTTGGAGAAGAAAGTAAAAGTGCAATATGTGCCATGTAAAAAAGCTAACGTTTAAGTTCCTTGCTCAGAACATGAGAACATATGAAAGCTGGTAGTTCCTTTTAACATGAGTCTTCAATATTACCAAGTAATACGTTTTAGGTTGTAGTTATTATAGGAATTATAGGACTATTTCTCTCTATACCATTTGTATTTCATATACCTTTGACTATTGGATGTTCTTATAGGCACTTTAGTATTGCCAGTGTAACAGTATAGCTTCCATCCCTCTCCTCGCCCCTACCTGGGCTCGAACCAGGAACACATCGACAACAGCCACCCTCGAAGCATCGTTACCCATCACTCCACAAAAGCCGCAGCCCTTGCAGAACAAGGGGAAGAACTACTGCATGGTCTCAGAGCGAGTGATGTCACCTATTGAAACGCTATTAGCGCACACCCCGCTAACTAGCTAGCCATTTCACATTGGTTACACCAGCCTAATCTCAGGAGTTGATAGGCTTGAAGTCATAAACAAATCATAGACTTAATTATAACATAATAACACACAGAAATGCGAGCCTTAGGTCATTAACATGGTCAAATCCGAAAACTATCATTTTGAAAACAAAACGTTTATTCTTTCAGTGAAATACAGAACCGTTCCGTGTTTTATCTAACAGGTGGCATCCCTAAGTCTAAATATTGCTGTTAAATTGTACAACCTTCAATGTTATGTCATAATTATGTACAATTCTGGCAAATTAATTACGGTCTTTGTTAGGAAGAAATGGTCTTCACACAGTTCACAACGAGCCAGGCAGCCCAAACTACTGCATATACCCTGACTGCTTACACAGAACGCAAGAGAAGTGACACAATTTCCCTAGTTAAAAGAAATTCATGTTAGCAGGCAATATTAACTAAATATGCAGGTTTAAAAATATATACTTGTGTATTGATTTTAAAGAAAGGCATTGATGTTTATGGTTAGGTACACATTGGTGCAACGACAGTGCTTTTTTCGCGAATGCGCTTGTTAAATCATCACCCGTTTGGGAAAGTAGGCTGTGATTCGATGAGAAATTAACAGGCACCGCATCGATTATATGCAACGCAGGATACGCTAGATAAACTAGTAATATCATCAACCATGTGTAGTTAACTAGTGATTGTGTTAAGATTGATTGTTTTTTATAAGATAAGTTTAATGCTAGCTAGCAATTACCTTGGCTTCTTGCTGCACTCACGTAACAGGTAGTCAGCCTGCCATGCAAGCTCCTCATGGAGTGCAATGTAAGGCAGGTGGTTAGAGCGTTGGACTAGTAACCGAAAGGTTGCAAGATCGAATCCCCGAGCTGACATGGTAAACATCTGTCGTTTTACCCCTGAACAAGGCAGTTAACCCACCGCTCCTAAGCCGTTCTTAACTGACTTGCCTAGTTTAAATAAAGGTAAAAAAAATAATAAAAAATCTGCCACAATCGGTGTCCAAAAATGCCGATTACCGATTGTTATGAAAACTTGAAATCAACCCTAATTAATCGGCCATTCAAATTTATCGGTCGACCTCTAATTACTATTACTGTTACTTGCTATTACTATTACTGTTACTTACTATTACTATTACTTACTATCTATATTATTTACTATTACTGTTACTTACTATTACCAGTACCTACTATTACTTACTATTACTATTATTTACTATTACTATACCTTACTATCGATATTACTTACTCTTTCTTACTATTACTATTACTTACTATAACAATTACTTACTATTACTGTTACTTACTATTGCTATTACTTACTATCGATATTACTTACTCTTTCTTACTATTACTATTACTTACTATAACAATTACTTACTATTACTGTTACTTACTATTACTATTACTTACTATCTATATTACTTACTATTACTGTTACTTACTATTGCTATTACTTACTATCGATATTAATTACTTTTTCTTACAATTACTTACTATTACTATTACATACTATTACTTACTATTACTAGTACTTACTATCGCTATTACTTACTATTACTAGTACTTACTATCACTATTGAGTGATAGCGTCCTCCCCCAACAAGATGGGTAGCCTACTCATGGGGTCTTTGAAACCTTGAATAAGGGTTTCAGATTTGGGGAAATGACACTCTCTAATTGTTTTATATTTTTGACATTTTGTCAGGAAATGCAGCTTTGTCTCAGGTGCTGCTGTTGTGCAGTGGTTGCACAGCCTTTCCTCTACAGGGAGCCAGGTTTTCCTGTGTCTACCCTTCTCAATGGCAAGGCTGTGCTCACCGAGCCTGTACTTTGTCAAGGTTTTTCTAAGGTTTTGATCAGTAACCATGGTCAAATTGTTTGCTTTCTCCCTCTCTCTCTCCTCTCTCTCTCTCTCTTTCTGTGTCATGCACTCTCTTTCTTTCTCTCTCTCTGTTTCTCTCTCTTTCTCTCTGTATCTCTTTCTCTCTTTCTCTCTCCCATCTCTCTCACTCGCTCTCTCTCTCTTAGGGTAGAGTAGGACAGAAGGGTTCTAAAGGGAACCAGGGTCCCATCGGTTCTATCGGAGATACAGGTCCTGCTGGCCCTCCTGGACCTCCTGTGAGTTACACCTAGTACATCTGCTTAGAACCTTAGAACTTCACCTAGAACCTTAGAACCTCACCTAGAACATCCACATAGAACAATAGAGCCACACCTAGAACCACTGCATAGAACCTCCACAAATAACCTCCAAATAGAACCTTAGAACATCACCTAGAACCTTCACATAGAACCTCCATCAGAACCTCAGAAGATCGCATGAAACCTTCACATAGAACCTTAGAACCTCAATTAGAAATGCCTCTCCTCCTCTCAGGGTCTTCCTGCGGTGGGTCTTGAGTCTCCCCCGGTGCAGGAGAGAGGAAGGAGGAGGAGGCAACACTCTTCCTTTGACGGGGCCGTTCTGGAAGACGAGGAAGAGCAAGAGGGGATGGAGGGAAGGGAGGAAGGAGAGGAGGAGAGGATGCAGGCAGACCAGGCAGGGCAGGAGGAGGAGAAGGGGATGGAGGAGGTGTTTGCGTCTCTCTCTTCTATGAGGACAGAGGTAGAGGGTCTGAGGACCCCCCTGGGGACCTACCAGTATCCAGCCCGAACCTGCAAGGAGCTACAGCTGTTGTTCCCAAAGTACACTGATGGTACATACCTCTCTATCACTTTATCTGTCTGTCTGTCTGTCTGTCTGTCTGTCTGTCTGTCTGTCTGTCTGTCTGTCTGTCTGTCTGTCTGTCTGTCTGTCTGTCTGTCTGTCTGTCTGTCTGTCTGTCTGTCTGTCTGTCTGTCTGTCTGTCTGTCTGTCTGTCTGTCTGTCTGTCTGTCTGTCTGTCATCCATCCATCTCTCTATGTCTCTATCTCTATCTCTATTTCAATCTATATGTCCCTCTCTGGCTATCACTCTATCTCTATTTCAATCTATACATCTATCTCTATCACTCTATCTCTATATCAATCTATCTATCTCTAAATCAATCTATCTATCACTCTATCTCTATATCAATCTATACATCTATCTCTATCACTCTATCTCTATATCAATCTATATCTCTATCTATCACTCTATCTCTAAATCAATCTATACATCTATCTCTATCT
>NC_042994.1:25296485-25403985 GCF_901001165.1 Salmo trutta
GACAGTAACCTGTCCTAACGCCATCACTATATCACCAAACACTGTTGACACAACCTGTCCTAACGCCATCACTATATCACCAAAACACTGTTGACACAACCTGTCCTAACACCATCACTATCACCAAAACACTGTTGACACAACCTGTCCTAACAGCATCACTATATCACCAAAACACTGTTGACACAACCTGTCCTAACACCATCACTATCACCAAAACACTGTTGACACAACCTGTCCTAACAGCATCACTATATCACCAAAACACTGTTGACACAACCTGTCCTAACACCATCACTATCACCAAAACACTGTTGACACAACCTGTCCTAACGCCATCACTATATCACCAAAACACTTGACACAACCTGTCCTAACGCCATCACTATATCACCAAACACTGTTGACACAACCTGTCCTAACAGCATCACTATATCACCAAAACACTGTTGACATAACCTGTCCTAACGCCATCACTATATCACCAAAACACTGTTGACACAACCTGTCCTAACGCCATCACTATATCACCAAAACACTGTTGACACAACCTGTCCTAACGCCATCACTATATCACCAAACACTGTTGACACAACCTGTCCTAACACCATCACTATATCACCAAAACACTGTTGACCTAACCTGTCCTAACGCCATCACTATATCACCAAAACACTTTTGACACAACCTGTCCTAACACCATCACTATCACCAAAACACTGTTGACCTAACCTGTCCTAATGCCATAACTATATCACCAAAACACTGTTGACACAACCTGTCCTAACGCCATCACTATATCACCAAAACACTGTTGACACAACCTGTCCTAACGCCATCACTATATCACCAAAACACTGTTGACACAACCTGTCCTAACACCATCACTATCACCAAAACACTGTTGACACAACCTGTCCTAACACCATCACTATCACCAAAACACTGTTGACACAACCTGTCCTAACGCCATCACTATATCACCAAAACACTGTTGACACAACCTGTCCTAACGCCATCACTATATCACCAAAACACTGTTGATACAACCTGTCCTAACGTCATCACTATATCACCAAAACACTGTTGACACAACCTGTCCTAACACCATCACTATCACCAAAACACTGTTGACACAACCTGTCCTAACGCCATCACTATATCACCAAAACACTGTTGACACAACCTGTCCTAACGCCATCACTATATCACCAAAACACTGTTGACACAACCTGTCCTAACACCATCACTATCACCAAAACACTGTTGACATAACCTGTCCTAACGCCATCACTATATCACCAAAACACTGTTGACACAACCTGTCCTAACGCCATCACTATATCACCAAAACACTGTTGACACAACCTGTCCTAACGCCATCACTATATCACCAAAACACTGTTGATACAACCTGTCCTAACGTCATCACTATATCACCAAAACACTGTTGACGAACCTGTCCTAACGCCATCACTATATCACCAAAACACTGTTGACACAACCTGTCCTAACACCATCACTATCACACTATCACCAAAACACTGTTGACACAACCTGTCCTAACACCATCACTATCACCAAAACACTGTTGACTGAACCTGTCCTAACACCATCACTATCACACTATCACCAAAACACTGTTGACACAACCTGTCCTAACGCCATCACTATATCACCAAAACACTGTTGACACAACCTGTCCTAACGCCATCACTATATCACCAAAACACTGTTGACACAACCTGTCCTAACACCATCACTATCACCAAAACACTGTTGACACAACCTGTCCTAACACCATCACTATCACCAAAACACTGTTGACACAACCTGTCCTAACGCCATCACTATATCACCAAAACACTGTTGACACAACCTGTCCTAACGCCATCACTATATCACCAAAACACTGTTGATACAACCTGTCCTAACGTCATCACTATATCACCAAAACACTGTTGACACAACCTGTCCTAACACCATCACTATCACCAAAACACTGTTGACACAACCTGTCCTAACGCCATCACTATATCACCAAAACACTGTTGACACAACCTGTCCTAACGCCATCACTATATCACCAAAACACTGTTGACACAACCTGTCCTAACACCATCACTATCACCAAAACACTGTTGACATAACCTGTCCTAACGCCATCACTATATCACCAAAACACTGTTGACACAACCTGTCCTAACGCCATCACTATATCACCAAAACACTGTTGACACAACCTGTCCTAACGCCATCACTATATCACCAAAACACTGTTGATACAACCTGTCCTAACGTCATCACTATATCACCAAAACACTGTTGACGAACCTGTCCTAACGCCATCACTATATCACCAAAACACTGTTGACACAACCTGTCCTAACACCATCACTATCACACTATCACCAAAACACTGTTGACACAACCTGTCCTAACACCATCACTATCACCAAAACACTGTTGACCCAACCTGTCCTAACACCATCACTATCACACTATCACCAAAACACTGTTGACACAACCTGTCCTAACGCCATCACTATATCACCAAAACACTGTTGACACAACCTGTCCTAACGCCATCACTATATCACCAAAACACTGTTGACACAACCTGTCCTAACGCCATCACTATCACCAAACACTGTTGACACAACCTGTCCTAACACCATTCCTAACAGTTACCATTTCTGTGTCTGTGGGAAGAATTCCAAAAATGCTCATTCTAAATCGAAAAGAATCTGTTTGTCATTTTGAGATGTATTGTTGTTGTATGTCTGTGCATCTTGAGCAGTGACCTGTTGACCTTTGAGAAGGCGGAAGTTTCCATACGTTTTATTAAACAAATTCTGCTCTAATACAATTGAATGGCAGATGACTTCTATGGAGCTTCTGAGGGCCTAGCCAATGGTGAGCTATCTAGCTAGATTTATCTCCCCGGAGACCACCAAAGACAAATCCTCCTCAGGTTTTAAATCAGAATATCATTGAAAATAAGAATATAATCAAAGAATATCATTGTAATATTACTGAAATTTGGAAATAATTATATTTAAAAAAATACAACAATTATTTAACAAATCTTTGGTGTTTATCAACATCTCTCCGCTGTGTAGTCTCCTTCAGGTCAGGAACGGACACACACACTACACACAAACACACACTACACACACACACACACACCACACACACGCTACACACACACACTACACACACGCACAAACACACACTACGCACACACACAGAAGTACATGTGTAATATCTGTTGATGAAATGTTTCCCTCCATCTCTCCCTGTAGTCTGGTTCAGGTCAGGAGAGGACAGTGTTAGAGTTTGATGCCCCTCAGTCAGACTCTCTCCCCCTCATCGACGTCTCTGTCTCCGACTTCGGACACAACAACCAGAAGTTTGGCTTCCAGCTAGGTCCCGTCTGCTTCAACGGTTAACGGCAGCCCTCCCCAGCCGGTAACCGGGATGAGACGGCCGGTAACAGGACTAACATGCCTGGTAACGGGGTTGAGATCCACGGACATTTACACAGGGAAAACCAGGAGACTGGCTGATGCCACCAGAGAGATATTTATATACCTTTACACCAGGACTCATCCATTCATACTAACAGACACTCATTTATTCATTCATTCATACAGACACACATTCATTCATTCATCCATTCCTACTAACAGACACTCATTCATTAATTAATTCATCGATTCATCGATTCATACTTAGACACTCATCCATTCATCCATTCATACTAACAGACACTCATTAATTCATCCATTCATACTAACAGACACTCCATTAATTCATCCATTCATACTTAAACACTCATCCATTCATACTGACAGCCTGGTAACGGGGTTGAGATCCACGGACATTTACACAGGGAAAACCAGGAGACTGGCTGATGCCACCAGAGAGATATTTATATAGCTTTACACCAGGACTCATCTATTCATACTAACAGACACTCATCCATTTGTCATTCATTCATACTTACAGACACTCATTCATCCATTCATACCAGCAGACACTCATTCACTCATCCATTCATACTTACAGACACTCATTCATCCATTCATACCAGCAGACACTCATCCACTCATCCATTCATCCATTCATACTTACAGACACTCATTCATCCATTCATACCAGCAGACACTCATTCACTCATCCATTCATACTTACAGACATTCATCCATTCATGCTTACAGACACTCATCCATTCATTCATACTTACAGACACTCATTCATGAATTCATCCATTCATACTAACAGACACTCATTCACTCATCATCCATTCATTCATTAATTCTTACAGACACGCATTCATTAATTAATCCATTCATCCATTCATACTTAGCCACTCACCCATTCATACTTACAAACACTCATGCATCCATTCATCCATACCTACATTCATTTATCCGTACATTCATCCATTCATCCATACCTACATTCATTCATCCATACCTACATTCATTCATCCATACCTACATTCATTCATCCATACCTACATCCATTCATTCATTCATCCATACCTACATTCATTCATCCGTACATTCATTCATCCATTCATTCATACCTACATTCATTCATTCATTCATTCATACACACAGTACATTGTCCATTCACTCAGTTGCTCACTCATTTATTCATCCATCATTCCTACACTCACTCCTTCCTATATTCACTCATTCATCCTGAAGCCAAAGAAGCACCTCTATATCTGGGAAACATTTCCACAACGTGTAACTAACATTAATTAGATGCTGTATTCAAACCTCATGTTGTCCCAATTCTGTGTTGTTGATGTGTGTGTTTTTATATGAACAGTTTTCTGTTGTGTTCTAATGTATATTTGTGTGATACTCAACTATGGTGCTACAGTCTTTTACTTGAGTATGTTTCATTTCTTTTACGTCTTCCTTGTCAAAGGGAAAGGGAAGGCAGCCATTTTGTTTTTGTATTTGTAACATAATGATGATGATGAACAAAATTCTTGTCAGGACATTAGAGGATTATGATTTCACAATGCCATTTTATTCACACTTGTGGGAAAATGAAATAATGAATAACCTGTTTTAATAAAAGTACAGAACTGTTCACCCAACTTAATGAAGCAGAAGTCTAAATGTGTTGACATTAATATTGTAGAGCAGGACCACACACATCCGGAAACACATACACACAGAGGATCACACACACACACACACACAGATGATCACAAAAACACAAACAAACAAACACACACACACACACACACACACACACACACACACACACACACACACACACACACACACACACAGATGATCACAAAAACACAAACAAACAAACACACACAAACACACACACACACGCACGCACACACACACACAGAAGATTACACACACACACGCACACACACACACGCACACAGAGGATTACACACACACGAACACAGACGCACATATAACATTATAACTGTGATTAATAATTTTGATATGAACATCAATCAAGCAGACACAATGGTGATTACACTGTCTGCTTACTGCATAATGCATTCTCTCTCCCTATGTCTCTCTCTGCCTTTCTCTCTCTCTTCCCTTATCTGTTTATCTCTGTCTCACTCTGTATCTGTCTGTCTCTCTCTCTATCTCTCTCTTTCCCTATCTCTCTCTCTTTCCCTATCTGTTTATCTATGTCTCTCTCTCTCTTCCCCTACCTGTTTCTATCTCTCTATCTCTCTCTCTTCTCCTATCTGTTTCTCTCTCTTCCCCTACCTGTTTCTGTCTCTCTATCTCTCTCTCTTCTATCTGTTTCTCTCTCTCTCTTCCCCTATCTGTTTCTTTCGCTCTCTCTTCCCCTATCGGTTCTCTCTCTCTCTCTCGTCCCCTATCGGTTTCTCTCTCTCTCTCTCTCTTCCCCTATCTGTTTCTCTCTCTCTCTCTCTCTCTCTCGCTCTCTCTCTCTCTCGTCCCCTATCTGTTTCTCAATTCAATTCAATTCAAGGGTCTTTATTGGCATGGGAAACATAAACAATGAAAATTAACAGTAAACATTACACTCACAAATAGTTACAAAAGAATAAAGTCTCTCTCTCGCTCTCTTCCCCTATCTGTTTATGTCTGTCTCATGCTGTCTGTCTCTCTTGTTTCTCTCTCTCTCTTCCCCTATCTTTCTCTCAGTTTCTCTGTCTCTCTCTGTCTCATGCTCTCTGTCTCTCTCTCTCTCTCTTTCTGTCTGTCTCTCTCTCATACACTCACATGGCACACACACAAACACCTCACGCCCTCCTACAAAAATGAGTGGACCTCATTTCCCATGAGTCTGTGCTCTGTGATATTAAGTCAGTTTTGTCCTTGACTTCTCTCTGCCTCCCTCATTCGGTTATCTTTTCTCCTCTATAGTTATCTCCCTCCCTCTCTCTCACCACTCCCCGCCCTCCGTCACTCTCACTACTTCCCTTCCTCCCTCCCTCCCTCCCTCCCTCTCCCTCCCTCCCACCATCCCTCCCGTTCCTCCCTCTCTCACTCACCACTCTCATTCCTCCCTCTCTCATCATATTTAGTCATTTGTTGATCATTTAACCTCCTAGTCTCTGATGAGAGGATAGGAGGAGGAGGAGGAGAGAAGAGGAGAGAGGAGGAGAAGAGGAGAGGAGAGGAGGGAGAGAAGAGAATAGAAGAGAGGAGAGGAAAGGAGAGGAGAGGAGAGGAGGAGAAAAAGAGGAGAGGAGGAGAAAAAGAGGAGAGGAGGAGGGGAAGAAAAAGAGGAGAGGAGGAGGAGGAGAAAAAGAGATGAGAGGACAGGGGAGGAGAGGAGGGGAGGAGGAGAGGAGGAGGAGAGGAGGAAGAGAAGGAGGAGGAGAAAAAGAGGAGAAAGGAGGAGAAAAAGAGATGAGAGGACAGGGGAGGAGAGGAGGGGAGGAGGCGAGGAGAGGAGGAGGAGGAGAAAAAGAGAGGAAGAGAGGATAGTGGTTTGTGAATCCCTCAAAACAATTTACACTGCAGATGGAGAATGGACAAACATCACACACACATCATTAAACACGTGTTCTGATGTGTGTGTATGTTTGTTTGTTGGCTTGCATGTTGTATTGTGTCTGCAGAATCAATGCGTGCAGTAAATTGTGTGTGTGTGTGTGTGTGTGTGTGTGTGTGTGTGTGTGTGTGTGTGTGTGTGTGTGTGTGTGTGTGTGTGTGTGTGTGTGTGTGTGCATGTAAGGCACTCCGTATTCATTGAGCTCAGTAGAGTCAAATCATAAATCATTCATACAATGACAAGACCTCTCCTTCTGCCCTTTATGCTTTCTCTCCTCCTGCTCCTCCTCCACTCTTCCTCTCTTCACTCATTTCTCCCTTCTCTGTCACTTCCTTTCTTCCGTCTGCTTCTATCCCTCACAATGTCCCCTTATCTTCCCTTTCTCTCCCTCTAGATACTCGCTCACTCTCAGCGGGGATTTTAACATGAGCACATTGGTGGGTCAAGCTCATGTGATACCAGCACACGGTAGTCATTACACTGGCTACACATTGAATGCACTAATAACCAATCCCAGAAATTTGTTTTCAGCCACACACACAAGTATTCGTGCATTTGGGTTATGATCAGTTTTTTTGGTTACTTCCCATATCTTTAAGTCTTACTGCTCAGAAGACCATGGTAGGGGAGCATACTTTTATAGTGTAAACTAGCTAGTAATAAAGTAAACTATATAGTAATAAAATAAACTAGCTAGTAATAAAGTAAACTATATAGTAATAAAATAAACTAGCTAATAATAAAGTAAACTAGCTAGGAAAATAATAAACGAGATAGGAATTGAGTAAACTAGATAGTAATATAGCACACTAGATAGTAATTTGGTAAAATAGATAGTAATACAGTAAACTAGATAGTAATTTGGTAAAATAGATAGTAATTGAGTGAACTAGATAGTAATATAGTGAACTAGATAGTAATATAGTAAACTAGATAGCAATTGAGTAAACTAGATAGTAATTTGGTAAACTAGCTAGTAATTGAGTAAACTAGATAGTAATATAGTAAACTAGATAGTAATTTGGTAAACTAGCTAGTAAAATAGTAAACTAGCTAGGAATAGAGGAAACTAGATAGTAATACATTTAACTAGATAGTAATTGAGTAAACTAGCAAGAAATAGTGCAAACTATCTAGTAATAAAGTAAACTAGAAAGTAATTGAGTAAACTAGATAGTAATATAGTAAACTAGATAGTAATATAGTAAACTAGATAGTAATATAGTAAACTAGATAGTAATATAGTAAACTAGATAGTAATTGAGTAAACTAGCAAGTCATTGACTAAACTAGATACTAATTTAGTAAACTAGCTAGCAATAGAGTAAACTAGATAGTAATATAATAAATTAGATAGTAATTAAGTGAACTAGCTAGTAATTGACTAAACTAGATAGTAATATAGTAAACTAGATAGTAGTTGAGTAAACTAGATATTAATATAGTAAACTAGATAGTCATATAATAAACTAGATAGTAGTTGAGTAAACTAGATAGTAATATAGTAAACTAGATAGTAGTTGAGTAAACTAGATAGTAATATAATAAACTAGATAGTAATATAGCAAACTAGATAGTAATTAAGTGAACTAGCTAGTAATTGACTAAACTAGATAGTAATATAGTAAACTAGATAGTAGTTGAGTAAACTATATATCAATATAGTAAACTAGATAGTCATATAATAAACTAGATAGTAGTTGAGTAAACTAGATAGTAATATAGTAAACTAGATAGTAGTTGAGTAAACTAGATAGTAGTTGAGTAAACTAGATAGTAGTTGAGTAAACTAGATAGTAATATAGTAAACTAGATAGTAGAGTAAACTAGATATTAATTTAGTAAACTAGCTAGCAATAGAGTAAACTAGATAGTCATATAATAAACTAGATAGTGATATAGTAAACTAGATAGTCATATAATAAACTAGATAGTAGTTGAGTAAACTAGATAGTAATATAGTAAACTAGATAGGAATATAGTAAACTAGATAGTAGTTGAGTAAACTAGATAGTCATATAATAAACTAGATAGAAATTGAGTAAACTAGCTAGTAATATAGTAAACTAGATGGTAATTGAGTAAAATAGATAGTAATGTAGTGAACTATATAGTAATATAGTAAACTAGCTAGTAATTGAGTAAACTAGCAAGTAATAGTGCAAACTATAAAATAGATAGTAATATAGCAAACTAGATAGTAATTAAGTGAACTAGCTAGTAATTGACTAAACTAGATAGTAATATAATAAACTAGATAGTAGTTGAGTAAACTAGATAGTAATATAGTAAACTAGATAGTAGTTGAGTAAACTAGATAGTCATATAATAAACTAGATAGTAATATAGTAAACTAGATAGTAATATAATAAACTAGATAGTAGTTGAGTAAACTAGATAGTAATATAGTAAACTAGATGGTAATTGAGTAAAATAGATATTAATGTAGTGAACTATATGGTAATATAGTAAACTAGATAGTAATATAGTAAACTAGATAGTAGTTGAGTAAACTAGATAGTCATATAATAAACTAGATAGTAGTTGAGTAAACTAGATAGTCATATAATAAACTAGATAGAAATTGAGTAAACTAGCTAGTAATATAGTAAACTAGATGGTAATTGAGTAAAATAGATATTAATGTAGTGAACTATATAGTAATATAGTAAACTAGCTAGTAATTGAGTAAACTAGCAAGTAATAGTGCAAACTATCTAGTAATAAAGTGAACTAGAAAGTAATTTAGTAAACTAGATAGTGATATAGTAAATTAGATAGTAATAGAGTAAAATAGCTAGTAATACAGTAATCTATCTAGTTTTTGGGTAAACTAGCTAGTAATTTAGTAAACTAGATAGTGATATAGTAAACTAGATAGTAATAGAGTAAAATAGCTAGTAATATACTAATCTATCTAGTATTTGAGTAAACTAGTTAGTAATTTAGTAAACTAGATAGTAATATAGTAAACTAGATGGTGATATAGTAATCTATCTAGTATTTGAGTAAACTAGCTAGTAATTTAGTAAACTAGATAGTAATATAGTAAACTAGATAGTGATATAGTAAACTAGATAGTAATAGAGTAAACTAGCTAGTAATTTAGTAAACTAGATAGTGATATAGTAAACTAGATAGTAATATAGTAAACTAGCTAGTACTTTAGTAAAGTAGATAGTGATATAGTAAACTAGATAGTAATAGAGTAAACTAGCTAGTAATATAGTAAACTAGCTAGTAATAGATAAAACTGGATAGTAATATAGTAAACTAGCTAGTAATTTGTCTGAAATGTTTTGACACTGAATGCGTCTGCCTGCCTGTTGCAAAGGGCCCGGTTACCAATATGCAACATTTATAACATTATTCCCTAGCTTCATGTATTGCACAGTTACGTTTCCATCAAAGAGACGTGTAACTACCCTTCCTGCTACGTGTGGTTCCATGGTTATTACAGTGTGCCGTCAAACATCAACAATAAAACATCTAGCCTCCAAACAGCTGTTAGCCACTGCTCCACGATCCACCAACAACCACTCCACTTGAATCTTTCATTTCCAGCTTGCTTCATTTTAATGGATGGCCAAATGTTCAAGTTTAGGTGGCTAATGAGCCCCGAGACGTTTTATCTCTACATTTCCTTCATAACGCTACTTTTGAAAATGATTTGCTAGGAGATAGCTAAGCGTTCTAGTTTGAAGATGTGGCGACAGTGCGTGGTAAACCACTAGCTATCTATTAACTTGGCACGTCAGTCCAATCAAAGTTACCGGGCATGAGACGTTGATTTATCTGTGGCCAATGACAATGAGCCTTCTTGGGCGGGCACTACTATTGTAAATCAATGGAGCGCCGAAGAACGGGCTTTTGCTGACGAGCAGGTGCTGCGGTGACGTGGTGTCCCCATGAGTGACAGACAGCACCCTGAGCCAATCAAGTACTCTCTGTAATGTCTCTGTCTGCCCCTCCTGCTCAGAGAGAGAAACAAACAGCTGCATCATGGATCTGCTTTACTCAATGATAACTGACCAGAACAACAATACAACGGCAAAACAACCACGTATGCTTTATTAGATCAACAACATCAAAAAAAATGACATTGTTTGCTAACTGATATGATATATTGTTGTGACATGAAATAACATAATTTGCATGCACATCTCCTGGATATCCCCATCTGCCCCACATGACACATCACCACTGTTCACCACATCACATCACCCCATCTCTGTCTGTCTGTCTGTCTGTCTGTCTGTCTGTCTGTCTGTCTGTCTGTCTGTCTGTCTGTCTGTCTGTCTGTCTGTCTGTCTGTCTGTCTGTCTGTCTGTCTGTCTGTCTGTCTGTCTGTCTGTCTGTCTGTCTCTCTCTCTCTCTGTCTGTCTGTCTGTCTGTCTGTCTGTCTCTCTCTCTCTCTCTCTCTCTCTCTCTCTCTCTCTCTCTCTCTCTTCCTCTGTGCCTAAGTTTCTCTCTCTTTCTCTCTTTCTCTCTGCTTCAGTTTCTCTCTCTCTTCCTCACTCTCTCTCTCTTCCTCTGTGCCTAAGTTTCTGTCTCTCTCTCTCTCTCTCTCTCTGAAAACGTTTTACTGACCATCAACATGTCTGTGAAAGTGAGCCGGGAGAGGTCCAAACGTTTTACTGACCATCAACATGTCTGTGAAAGTGAGCCGGGAGAGGTGGGGACCTTCTATCGCCTTCTACATCAAAGAGAACAGTAAAAAGAGAGAAATGAAAAGTCATGCATCCCTCTTCCTCTGCCTCTTTCCTTTTCTATTTATGACCTTGTTAGATATATTCTACCACCCTCTTCCTCCCTCTTCCTCCCTCTTCCTTCCTCTTTCTCTCTTTCTCTCCCTGATTTGATCCATTGTTCTCTTCTGGTCATTACCTCTGATTCCTGCCACTATACTTCCTGTCCCTCCTTCTCTCCATCCTTCTCGACCTCCCTCCCTCCCTCCCTCTCTCTCTAGTGCCAATCACATCACTCATTCTTCTTTCAACTACACTCACCGCAGAGAAAGAAGAGAGGAGAAGAACAATTTGCTAGAAGAGGGAGAGAGATCTGGCTGACAGTGTGATAAGTCTGAAAGGCAGAGAGAGGGAAGGACAGACAAAGGGAGACAGAGAGTTAGATATACAGTACCAGTCAAAAGTTTGGACACACCAACTCATTCAAGGGTTTTTCTTTATTTTTACTATTTTCTACATTGTAGAATAATAGTGGAGACATCAAAACTATGAAATAACACATATCATATAGTAACCAAAAAAGTGTTAAACAAATAAAAATAGATTTTTGATTTTAGATTCTTCAAAGTAGCCTTGGGGACTCTGTTCATTTTTTATTGTTTGTTTCACTTTTGTTTATTATCTATTTCCCATGCCAATAAAGCCCTTTGGATTGAAGCGAGAAAGAGAGAAAGAGAGAGAGAGAGAGAGAGAGAGAGAGAGAGAGAGAAGAGAGAGAGAGAGACAGAGAGACAGAGAGAGAGTGAGAGAGAGTGAGAGAAAATGAGGAGCTCAAACAGGACATTCAAGTAGCTCTACATTAAAGACCCAGAGTATAGACCCTCCCTCCTTCTCTGTAGTAACTCCCCTTCGTTTACCGGACAGACAGATCGTATATTACACCTCCAGGCTCTGCTGTTAGAGCAGGGACAGGCACCAGAGCCCTGCGGGAGAAGACACACTCAGGCTGGGCAGACAGCAAACAGCAGCCCGCTATTGGTCATGGATCTCAGCAGGATAGAGTCAGAAAAAAATGGAATAAGAACAAATAATGTTATATAGTATAATATATACAGTATATACTTAGTACAGTTCAGATGTTGGGAAAAAATAATTGACAATTACCTTTAACAACGGGGTGGCCGGTGATTCGGTTCGGGTCTAGGCTAGGAGACGGTTATCCACGGAAAGACAGTCTCGCTCTCGTATCCGCGGGGTATCACTATCAAAGGGGAGAAGAAGGGATCCAACGCACGCGCAGCCAGGCTCCGGGAAAGCAGGATGGTCCTGTTACGTGCCTCCCGCGTGCAGCTGCTGATGTCGCTACTAACCCTCGTGCCGTGCGAGGTAGGGAAATCAACTATGCATCT
This sequence comes from Salmo trutta, assembly GCF_901001165.1. NCBI lineage: Eukaryota > Metazoa > Chordata > Actinopteri > Salmoniformes > Salmonidae > Salmo > Salmo trutta. Next base: position 25,309,618 of record NC_042994.1, read on the forward strand.
ATTTATCCATCATTCATTTTCCCCTTTTCCTCTGGACGGTTTGTTGTGGTCGCATGGTGATGGAAAGAGAGAGAGCGAGCCAGCGAGACTGTATGTGTGTGAACAGGGCGCACGCGAGTAGAGTTCCCAAGTGCCGTTCATGAGTGATTTGATCAACTTCTCCTGGTTCTCCTCTTATAAAGGGTAAACGGAGTTGGTAGAGCTGCTGCATGTGTCACAGTGTGTGTGTGTGTGTGTGTCTATGTGTGTGTGTGTCTGTGTGTATTTGTGTCTATGTGTGTGTGTGTGTGTCTGTGTGTGCAAGTGTATGTGTGTTTGTGTGCATGTCTGTGTGTTGTGTGTGTCTGTGTGTGTGTGTGTCTGTGTGTGTTTGTGTCTATGTGTGTGTGTGTGTGTGTGTGTGTGTGTGTGTGTGTGTGTGTGTGTGTGTGTGTGTGTGTGTGTGTGTTCAAGTGTATGTGTGTTTGTGTGCATGTCTGTCTGTTGTGTGTGTTTGTGTCTGTGTGTGTGTGTGTGTGAGTGTGTGTGTGTGTGTCTGTGTGTGTTTGTGTCTATATGTGTGTGTGTGTGTCTGTGTGTTCAAGTGTATGTGTGTTTGTGTGCATGTCTGTCTGTTGTGTGTGTTTGTGTCTGTGTGTGTGTGTGTGTGTGAGTGTGAGTGTGTGTGTGTGTGTGTGTGTGTGTGTGTGTGCACATGTGTGTGCACGTGTTTGTGAGTGTGTGTTTGTACATGTGTGTGTGTGTTACGTGGTGTCACTGTTAGTTGATGTATTCATCTTGTTCTCCACTACCATCTAACAGCCTCTGGTTCTGTCTGTTGGATATGTATCCTGAGGCTATGGCTTCCACTGAACACACACACACTCACACGTACAAACACACACTCACAAACACGTGCACACACACACACACTCACCCACACGCACGCACACACACACACAACACACACACACACACACGGACGCAGACACATGCGCACACACACACACTCACACACGTACACACGTACACACACCACTGATGATAATGTGTTGCATTGTGCTGTGTTATACACACACACACACACAGACACACACACACAGACACACACTCACAAACACGTGCACACACACACACACACACACACACACACACACACACACGCACAGACACACACACACACGCACACACACACACACACACACACACACACACACACACACACACACACACACACACACACACACACACACACACACACTGCTGACGTTACACTTTGCTGTGCTGCTGTCTCTGAACTCCTGGAGTATCCCATCTATCCTAATGTAGTGGTAATAGTAGTAGTAATGATGTGGGAGGCCCCAGAGAAAACATGCATTCACTTACTGCTCCTCAAGCTGCCAGCAAGACAGCTCTAAGATCAGGTCTACAAACTCAGTTGACAGGTATTCGTTAATTTAACTACAGCTCTAGGATCAGATTAGTAATGACCGTATCACCCCATCAATATGGAAGTAATGGTTTTGAGGACAAGGTGAAGCAAGAGGAATTTGCTCTCTGTCTGTCTCCCTTTTTCTCTCAGTCCAATTTCAATTACCTTTCTATTTAAAGGGCTTTATTGGCCTCTATGTAAACTGGAAACCAATTACCTTTCTATTTAAAGGGCTTTATTGGCCTCTATGTAAACTGGAAACCAATTACCTTTCTATTTAAAGGGCTTTATTGGCCTCTATGTAAACTGGAAACCAATTACCTTTCTATTTAAAGGGCTTTATTGGCCTCTATGTAAACTGGAAACCAATTAATTACCTTTCTATTTAAAGGGCTTTATTGGCCTCTATGTAAACTGGAAACCAATTACCTTTCTATTTAAAGGGCTTTATTGGCCTCTATGTAAACTGGAAACCAATTACCTTTCTATTTAAAGGGCTTTATTGGCATGGGAAACATGTTTTTAAATTGCCAAAGCAAGTGAAATAGATATTAAACTCTCTCCCCTTCTCTCGCTCTCTGTGTATCTGCTTCTCTCTGCTGGGTGCTGGCTGTTACTGCTACACCTTCAGGAATTCAGAAATGGACAGAGATTGTCCTAATGCCAATATGGATAAAACAGATAACAAAACCCACCAATCAAAAATGTACAAATGAATGCTCACAGCTGCATAGGACATAATGTCTAAGGCAGCGCTGCCCAAACTCTGTCCTGGGCCCCCCTTGGGTGCACATTCTGGGTTCTGCCCTAGCTGATTCAAATCATCAGAAATGGAATGAAAATGCTGTGTAGTGCTCGGACAAAAACAGTAACTAGTAGAGATACTAGATGTCAGGTAACCAGTAAGTAGTACTACCAGGTGACAGTAGCAGGGAGTCTGTAGTACTACCAGGTGACAATAGCAGGGAGTCTGTAGTACTACCAGGTGACAGTAGCAGGGAGTCTGTAGTACTACCAGGTGACAGTAGCAGGGAATTTGTAGTACTACCAGGTGACAGTATTAGGGAGTTTGTAGTACTACCAGGTGACAGTAGCAGGGAGTTTGTAGTACTACCAGGTGACAGTAGCAGGGAGTCTGTAGTACTACCAGGTGACAGTAGCAGGGAGTCTGTAGTACTACCAGGTGACAATAGCAGGGAGTCTGTAGTACTACCAGGTGACAGTAGCAGGGAGTTTGTAGTACTACCAGGTGACAGTAGCAGGGAGTCAGTTAGCCAGTCTGTAGTACTACCAGCTGACAGTAGCAGGGAGTCTGTAGTACTACCAAGTGACAGTAGCAGGGAGTCTGTAGTACTACCAGGTGACAATAGCAGGGAGTCGGGTAACCAGTCTATAGTACTACCAGGTGACAGTAGCAGGGAGTCTGTAGCACTACCAGGTGACAATAGCAGGTAGTCTGTAGTACTACCAGGTGACAATAGCACGGAGTCAGGTAATTAGTCTGTAGTACTACCAGGTGACAATAGCAGGGAGTCTGTAGTACTACCAGGTGACAGTAGCAGGGAGTTTGTAGTACTACCAGGTGACAGTAGCAGGGAGTCAGTTAGCCAGTCTGTAGTACTACCAGCTGACAGTAGCAGGGAGTCTGTAGTACTACCAAGTGACAGTAGCAGGGAGTCTGTAGTACTACCAGGTGACAATAGCAGGGAGTCGGGTAACCAGTCTATAGTACTACCAGGTGACAGTAGCAGGGAGTCTGTAGCACTACCAGGTGACAATAGCAGGTAGTCTGTAGTACTACCAGGTGACAATAGCACGGAGTCAGGTAATTAGTCTGTAGTACTACCAGGTGACAATAGCAGGGAGTCTGTAGTACTACCAGGTGACAGTAGCAGGGAGTCTGTAGTACTACCATGTGACAGTAGCAGGGAGTCAGGTAGCCAGTCTGTAGTACTACCAGCTGACAGTAGCAGGGAGTCTGTAGCACTACCAGGTGACAATAGCAAGGAGTCAGGTAGCCAGTCTGTAGTACTACCAGGTGACAGTAACAGGGAGTCTGTAGTACTACCAGGTGACAATATCAGGGAGTCAGGTAACCAGTCTATAGTACTACCAGGTGACAGTAACAGGGAGTCTGTAGTACTACCAGGTGACAATATCAGGGAGTCAGGTAACCAGTGTATAGTACTACCAGGTGACAGTAGCAGGGAGTCTGTAGTACTACCAGGTGACAATAGCAGGGAGTCAGGTAATCAGTCTGTAGTACTACCAGTTGACAGTAGCAGGGAGTCTGTAATACTACCAGGTGACAGTAGCAGGGAGTCTGTAGTGCTACCAGGTGACAGTAGCAGGGAATCTGTAGTACTGCCAGGTGACAATTGCAGGGAGTCAGGTAACCAGTCTGTAGTACTACCAGGTGACAGTAGCAGGGAGTCTGTAGTACATCCAGGTGACAGTACCAGGGAGTCTGTAGTACTACCAGGTGACAATAGCAGGGAGTCAGGTAACGAGTCTGTAGTACTACCAGGTGACAGTAGCAGGGAGTCTGTAATTCTACCAGGTGACAATAGCAGGGAGTCTGTAGTACTACCAGGTGACAGTAGCAGGGAGTCATGTAACCAGTCTGTAGTACTACCAGGTGACAGTAGCAGGGAGTCTGTAGTTCTACCAGGTGACAGTAGCAGGAAGTCTGTAGTGCTACCAGGTGACAGTAGCAGGGAGTCTGTAGTACTACCAGGTGAGAGTAGCAGGGAGTCTGTAGTACTACCAGGTGACGATAGCAAGGAGTCAGGTTACCAGTCTGTAGTACTACCAGGTGACAGTAGCAGGGAGTCCGTAGTACTACCAGGTGCCAATAGCAGGGAGTCTGTAGTACTACCATGTGCCAATAGCAGGGAGTCAGGTAACCAGCCTGTGGTACTACCAGGTGCCAATAGCAGGGAGTCAGGTAACCAGCCTGTGGTACTACCAGGTGCCAATAGCAGGCAGTCAGGTAACCAGTCTGTAGTACTACCAGGTGACAATAGCAGGGAGACAGGTAACCAGTCTGTAATACTACCAGGTGACATTAGTAGGGAGTCTGTAATTCTACCAGGTGACAATAGCAGGAGTCTGTAGTACTACCAGGTGACAGTAGCACGGAGTCTGTAGTACTACCAGGTGACAATAGCAGGGAGTCTGTAGTACTTCCAGGTGACAATAGCAGGCAGTCAGGTAACCAGCCTGTTGTACTACCAGATGACAATAGCAGGGAGTCTGTAGTACTACCAGGTGCTAATAGCAGGCAGTCAGGTAACCAGTCTGTAGTACTACCAGGTGACAATAGCAGGGAGACAGGTAACCAGTCTGTAATACTACCAGGTGACATTAGTAGGGAGTCTGTAATTCTACCAGGTGACAATAGCAGGGAGTCTGTAGTACTACCAGGTAACAGTAGCAGGGAGTCTGTAATACTACCAGGTAACAGTAGCAGGGAGTCTGTAGTACTACCAGGTGACAATAGCAGGGAGACAGGTAACCAGTCTGTAATACTACCAGGTGACATTAGTAGGGAGTCTGTAATTCTACCAGGTGACAATAGCAGGGAGTCTGTACTACTACCAGGTGACAGTAGCACGGAGTCTGTAGTACTACCAGGTGACAATAGCAGGGAGTCTGTAGTACTTCCAGGTGACAATAGCAGGCAGTCAGGTAACCAGCCTGTTGTACTACCAGATGACAATAGCAGGGAGTCTGTAGTACTACCAGGTGACAATAGCAGGCAGTCAGGTAAGCAGTCTGTAGTACTACCAGGTGACAATAGCAGGGAGTCTGTAGTACTACCAGGTGACAGTAACAGGCAGTCAGGTTACCAATCTGTATGCTACCAGGTGACAATAGCAGGGAGTCTGTAGTACTACCAGGTGACAATAGCAGGGAGTCTGTTGTACTACCAGGTGACAGTAGCAGGGAGTCTTTAGTACTACCAGGTGCCAATAGCAGGGAGTCTGTAGTACTACCAGGTGACAATAGCAGGCAGTCAGGTAACCAGTCTGTAGTACTACCAGGTGCCAATAGCAGGGAGTCTGTAGTACTACCAGGTGCCAATAGCAGGGAGTCAGGTAACCAGCCTGTGGTACTACCAGGTTCCAATAGCAGGGAGTCAGGTAACCAGCCTGTGGTACTACCAGGTGACAATAGCAGACAGTCAGGTAAACAGACTGTAGTAGTCATTCCTAGCCACAAGGGGGCAGTGTGGTCTCAGACATGGTGTAAGTAGGCTCTGGGTAGTCTCATATCATGTAGTACTGTGTGGATACTCAAGGGGGCGGTACTGAGTTATAATATATTCTGATTTTAGGTGTTCACACAGGGACACTTACACTTACACAACCACACACACACATGCACACACACACACACACACACACACACACACACACACACACACACACACACACACACACACACACACACACACACTGGAGACTCATATCTCCCTCACTAGCTTTAGAAGCTGGGAAAATACCATTAAATGGAACATTTTGTAAGAAGGAGAGCAGATAATGAAGAAGAGAGAGGCAGAGAGAGAGAGGAGAGAGGGAGAGGAGAGAGGAGAGAGAGAGAGAGAGAGAGAGAGAGAGAGAGAGAGAGAGAGAGAGAGAGAGAGAACCACTGCACAACAGCAGAACCTGAGACGGAGCTGCATTTCCTGACAAAATGTCAAAAATATAAAACAATTAGAGAGTGTCATTTCCCCAAATTTGAAATCCTTATTCAAGGTTTTAAAGACCTCTCTGATGAGGATAGGCTACCCATCCTGTTGGGGGAGGACGCAGAGAGCTGTGGGTTGGCAGTGCACTACATTGCTGCCTGCCATAAGTTGAGGGACAGTGTCTGACAGACCAATAAACCTGCACATGTCCTCAACTGTATGATTATTGTTATTGTTGAATGTATGGTTATATTGACCGTTGGTTATTGTTGTTACTGTTGTCCCGTTGACAATTTTTGATTCTCATTTTTATTTATATTGTAAATATCCAAAGTAAGCTTTGGCAATATGTACATTGTTACGTCATGCCAATAAAGCGAATTGAATTGAATTGAATTGAATTGAGAGGAGAGAGGAGAGAGAAAGGAGAGAGGAGAGCGAGATGAGCGAGAGAGAGAGAGAGAGAGAGAGGGTAGAGAGAAAGGAGAGAGGAGAGAGAAAGGAAAGATGAGAGCGAGAGAGAGAGAGAATGAGAGAGAGAGGAGAGGGAGAGAGAGAGAGAGAGAAAGAGAGAAGAGAGAGAGAAAGGAGAGAGAGCGAGAGAGAGAGAGAGAGAGAGAATGAGAGAGAGAGGAGAGGGAGAGAGAGAGAGAGAGAAAGAGAGAAGAGAGAGAGAAAGGAGAGAGAGCGAGAGAGAGAGAGAGAGAGAGAACCACTGCACAACAGCAGAACCTGAGACGGAGCTGCATTTCCTGACAAAATGTCAAAAATATAAAACAATTAGAGAGTGTCATTTCCCCAAATTTGAAATCCTTATTCAAGGTTTTAAAGACCTCTCTGATGAGGATAGGCTACCCATCCTGTTGGGGGAGGACGCAGAGAGCTGTGGGTTGGCAGTGCACTACATTGCTGCCTGCCATAAGTTGAGGGACAGTGTCTGACAGACCAATAAACCTGCACATGTCCTCAACTGTATGATTATTGTTATTGTTGAATGTATGGTTATATTGACCGTTGGTTATTGTTGTTACTGTTGTCCCGTTGACAATTTTTGATTCTCATTTTTATTTATATTGTAAATATCCAAAGTAAGCTTTGGCAATATGTACATTGTTACGTCATGCCAATAAAGCGAATTGAATTGAATTGAATTGAATTGAGAGGAGAGAGGAGAGAGAAAGGAGAGAGGAGAGCGAGATGAGCGAGAGAGAGAGAGAGAGAGAGAGGGTAGAGAGAAAGGAGAGAGGAGAGAGAAAGGAAAGATGAGAGCGAGAGAGAGAGAGAATGAGAGAGAGAGGAGAGGGAGAGAGAGAGAGAGAGAAAGAGAGAAGAGAGAGAGAAAGGAGAGAGAGCGAGAGAGAGAGAGAGAGAGAGAGAATGAGAGAGAGAGGAGAGGGAGAGAGAGAGAGAGAGAAAGAGAGAAGAGAGAGAGAAAGGAGAGAGAGCGAGAGAGAGAAATAGGTACATTTTGTCACTCGTTTTGTTCAATATCATGAAGTCATTTCACTTGGCAGAACGTCAGCCTGTTGGCCATTCCAATTAAGCAAATTGAGAAGGTGGTGTGTGTCTTTAGTCAGTCTCTGTGCTCAGTCAGTGTGTGGGAGTGTATACCAGCAGGAGGGAGGGAGGATAAAACCCAGAGCATAGCTGGCTCTGTCTCAGTCTTTCTCTGGCAAGCTACAGAGTACAGACCTTAGGATTACACTCCACACTCCTATTTTCAATCTCTCTCTCCTCTCTCTCTCCTCTCTCTCTCCTCTCTCGCTCCTCTACCTCATTCTCTCTCTCCTCTCTCTCTCTCTCTCTCTCTCCTCTCTCTCTCTCCTCTCTCTCTCCCTCTCTCTCCTCTCTCTCTCCTCTCTCTCTCCTCTCTCTCTCCCTCTCTCTCCTCTCCCTCTCTCTCGTTCCCCCCTCTCTCTCTCCTCTCTCTCTCTCTCTCTCCTCTCTCTCTCGTCTCTCTCCGTATGTGACTCTCTCAGTACTGGGATCTATAGGTTGCTACTGTTAGAAGACACTGTGGAAGCGGTAGAGGGAGTAGCTGGGACTTTTGCATCGATGCCTTCATAAGGACTGGAGCTCTATCGTTGTCTAGTGGATCGCTACCTGGACTGCACTAAGCTCTGGGACGTGGTTGAGGAACTGTTGGGACTTGGTTGAGGGACTGTTGGGACGTGGTTGAGGAACCATTGGGACGTGGTTGAGGGACTGTTGGGACGTGGTTGAGGAACCGTTGGGACTTGGTTGAGGGACTGTTGGGACGTGGTTGAGGAACCGTTGGGACTTGGTTGAGGGACTGTTGGGACGTGGTTGAGGAACCGTTGGGACTTGGTTGAGGAACCGTTGGGACGTGGTTGAGGGACTGTTGGGACGTGGTTGAGGAACCGTTGGGACTTGGTTGAGGGACTGTTGGGACTTGGTGGAGGGACTGTTGGGGACTTTAGCAGGTCTTCCAGGCAGATTTGTAGACTCTTTTGGAGCAGAGTGTTAAGGATCCGGTCCTGTCCTCAACGTGTGAGCATCTCTCTGTGGGTTCATGAGTGGATAGCAGGTCTGTGTGATTTGGTGTGTGTGAGTGAGTGTGTGACTTGGTGTGTGTGACTTGGTGAGGGTGACTTGGTGTGTGTGACTTGGTGAGGGTGACTTGGTGTGTGATTTGGTGTGTGTGTGAACGTTCCTGTGTGTGTGTGAGTGTGTGACTTGGTGTGTGTGTGACTGTGTATGTGATTCGGTGTGTGAGCGTGTGTGTGATTTGGTGTGTGTGAGCATTCCTGAGTGTGTGTGTGTGTGTGTGTGTGAGTGTGTGATTTAGTGTGTGTGAGTGAGTGTGTGACTTGGTGTGTGTGAGCGTTCCTGTATGTGTGTGTGTGTGTGTGTGTGAGTGTGTGATTTAGTGTGTGTAAGTGAGTGAGTGACTTGGTGTGTGTGAGCGTTCCTGTATGTGTGTGTGTGTGTGTGAGTGTGTGATTTAGTGTGTGTGAGTGAGTGAGTGACTTGGTGTGTGTGAGCGTTCCTGTATGTGTGTGTGTGAGAGTGTGAGTGTGTGATTTAGTGTGTGTGAGTGAGTGACTTGGTGTGTGTGAGCGTTCCTGTATGTGTGTGGGTGTGTGAGTGTGTGACTTGGTGTGTGTGAGCGTTCCTGTATGAGTGTGTGACTTGGTGTGTGTGAGCGTTCCTGTATGTGTGTGTGTGTGTGTGTGTGCTAGCTCAGCCAGGATGAGTGTTCCCATGTTAAAGATTGGAGCGGTGCTGAGCACCATGGCCATGGTGACTAACTGGATGTCCCAGACACTGCCCTCTCTAGTGGGGCTCAACGCCACCAGTCCTGATGGAAACCACCAGAGGATCATCAGCGTACGTACACACACACACACACACACACACACACACACACACACACACACACACACACACACACACACTCACACTCACACACACACACACACACACACACACACACACACACACACACACACACACACACACACACACGTACACACATACGCACGCACGCACACACACACACTTACGCACGCACTCACGCACACAAACACACACACACACACTCACTCACACACACATACACACACATACATACACGCACACACACACACGCGCACACTCACACGTACACGCGCACGCGCACACACACATATGCACGCACTCATACATACACAGACACACACACACACATACACACGCACACAGCGATGGACACAGAGTAATGGACACACAGGGACGCAGACAGAGACATACATAAAGACACAGACCTGAACCAGAAATCTCTCCTGCTGTGTGACTGGGTGGGACAAACACAGACCTGAACCAGACATCTCTCCTGCTGTGTGACTGGGTGGAACAAACACAGACCTGAACCAGACATCTCTCCTGCTGTGTGTGACTGGGTGGGACAAACACAGACCTGAACCAGACATCTCTCCTGCTGTGTGACTGGGTGGGACAAACACAGACCTGAACCAGACATCTCTCCTGCTGTGTGTGACTGGGTGGGACAAACACAGACCTGAACCAGACATCTCTCCTGCTGTGTGACTGGGTGGAACAAACACAGACCTGAACCAGACATCTCTCCTGCTGTGTGACTGGGTGGAACAAACACAGACCTGAACCAGACATCTCTCCTGCTGTGTGACTGGGTGGGACAAACACAGACCTGAACCAAAAATCTCTCCTGCTGTGTGACTGGGTGGAACAAACACAGACCTGAACCAGACATCTCTCCTGCTGTGTGACTGGGTGGAACAAACACAGACCTGAACCAGACATCTCTCCTGCTGTGTGTGACTGGGTGGGACAAGCACAGACCTGAACCAGACATCTCTCCTGCTGTGTGTGACTGGGTGGAACGAACACAGACCTGAACCAGACATCTCTCCTGCTGTGTGTGACTGGGTGGGACAAACACAGACCTGAACCAGACATCTCTCCTGCTGTGTGACTGGGTGGAACAAACACAGACCTGAACCAGACATATCTCCTGCTGTGTGATTGGGTGGAACAAACACAGACCTGAACCAGACATCTCTCCTGCTGTGTGACTGGGTGGAACAAACACACACCTGAACCAGACATCTCTCCTGCTGTGTGACTGGGTGGAACAAACACAGACCTGATCCAGACATCTCTCCTGCTGTGTGTGACTGGGCGGAACAAACACAGACCTGAACCAGACATCTCTCCTGCTGTGTGACTGGGTGGAACAAACACAGACCTGAACCAGACATCTCTCCTGCTGTGTGTGACTGGGTGGAACAAACACAGACCTGAACCAGACATCTCTCCTGCTGTTTGTGACTGGGTGGAACAAACACAGACCTGAACCAGACATCTCTCCTGCTGTGTGACTGGGTGGGAAAAACAAGCTTTGCATTTGTGTCGGTTCGATTTTGTGCTCTTTGTCTCCTGTGTATGAGAGACAGAGGAGAGAGAGAAAGAGAGAGAGAGAGGAGAGATGGGGAAGACAGACAGGATAGAAGGACGAGAGGGAGGGAGTCAGAAAGCGAGAATGAAAGAGTGACAGAAAGAGGGGGAAGGAGAGATCATGCATCTAAATATCTCAGGAAACACAACCATCCATCTGTGAGAGATACTATTACAGTTATGAGTCACACACACACACACACACACACACACACACACACACACACACACACACACACACACACACACACACACACACACACACACACACACACGCACGCACACACACAGAGCCAACGAAACGAGGTTTCTGTCCCCCTGAGGAATGGTGACTAACCCACATGGACTGGGTCGTCCTGGCAACCCCAGACCTGGCCGGTGGTCCTGTTGAACTCAGTTGGGAGAGCAGGGCACTTGCAATGCCAGGGCAGTGGATCTGAGTCCTATTACAACCCAGAAATAACATGCACACATGACTCTATGTCTCCTTGGATTAAAGTGTCTGCTAAATGGTATCTATTATTATGTTTCTGGTCACTGGCTGTAACACACACACACACACACGAACACACACGAACACACACACACACACACACACACACACACACACACACACACACACACACACACACACACACACACACACACACACACACACACACACACAGTGGATTCATAGTAATGCTATAGTGGTGTTATAGTGGTGTTATGGTGATGTTATAGTGGTGTTATAGTGATGTTATAGTGGTGTTATAGTGATTTTATAGTGGGGTTATAGTGATGTTATGTTATTGTGGCGTTATAGTGATGTTATAGTGATGTTATAGTGGTGTTATAGTGATGTTATAGTGGTGTTATAGTGGTGTTATAGTGATGTTATAGTTATGTTATAGTGGTGTTATAGTGATGTTATAGTGGCGTTATAGGGATGTTATGTTATAGTGGTGTTATAGTGGTGTTACAGTGATGTTATAGTGGTGTAATAGTGATGTTATAGTGATGTTATGTTATAGTGGCGTTATAGTGGCGTTATAGTGGTGTTATAGTGATGTTATGTTATAGTGGCGTTATAGTGGCGTTATAGTGGTGTTATAGTGATGTTATGTTATAGTGATGTTATAGGGATGTTGTTGTGGTGTTATAGTGGTGTTATGTTGTCCTGGTATTATAGTGGTGTTATAGTGGTGTTATAGTGGTGTTATAGTGATGTTATGTTTTTGTGGTATTATAGTGGTATTATGTTATAGTGGTTTTATAGTGATGTTATAGTTGTGTTATAGTGATGTTATAGTGGTGTTATAGTGATGTTATGGTGGTGTTATAGTAGTCCCGTGTGGCTCAGTTGGTAGAGCATGGTGTTTGCAACGCCAGGGTTGTGGGTTCGATTCCCGCGGTGTACCAGTATGAAAAATAAGAGAAAAAAAAAGTATGAAATGTATGCATTCGCTACTGTAAGTCGCGCTGGATAAGAGCGTCTGCTAAATGACAAAAATTTATGAAAATGAATAGTGATGTTATGTTATAGTGATGTTATGGTGATGTATAGTTATGTTATAGTGATGTTATGTTATGGTGGTGCTATAGTGATGTTATGTTATAGTGGTGTTATAGTGATGTTATGGTGATGTTATAGTTATGTTATAGTGATGTTAAGTTATGGTGGTGTTAGAGTGATGTTATAGTATTGTTATGTTATAGTGATGTGAGAGTGGTGTTATAGTGATGTTATGTTATAGTGGTGTTATAGTGGTGTTATAGTGGTATTATAGTGATGTTATGTTATAGTGGTGTTATAATGGTGTCATAGTGGTGTTATAGTTATATTATAGTGGTGTTACAGTGGTGTTATAGTGATGTTATGTTATAGTTATGTTATAGGGATGTTATTGTGGTATTATAGTGGTATTATGTTATAGTGGTTTTATAGTGATGTTATAGTTGTGTTATAGTGATGTTATAGTGGTGTTATAATGATGTTATAGTGGTGTTATAGTGATGTTATGGTGGTGTTATAGTAGTCCCATGTGGCTCAGTTGGTAGAGCATGGTGTTTGCAACGCCAGGGTTGTGGGTTCAATTCCCACGGGGGACCAGTACGAAAAATAAGAGAAAAAAAAGTATGAAACGTATGCATTCGCTCCTGTAAGTCGCTCTGGATAAGAGCGTCTTCTAAATGACAAAAATGTATGAAAATGAATAGTGATGTTATAGTTATTTTATAGTGATGTTATGTTATAGTGATGTTATAGTGATGTTATGTTATAGTGATGTTATAGTGATGTTATGTTATAGTGGTGTTATAGTGGTGTTATAGTGATGTTATGGTGGTGTTATAGTGATGTTATAGTGGTGTTATATTGGTGTTATTGTGATGTTATAGTGGTGTTATAGTGGTGTTATGTTATAGTGGTGTTATAGTGATGTTATAGTGATGTTATTGTGGTGTTATAGTGGTGTTATAGTGATGTTATAGTGGTGTTATAGTGGTGTTATAGTGATGTCATGTTGCAGTGGTGTTATAGTGATGTTATGGTGGTGTTATAGTGGTGTTATAGTGATGTTATGTTATAGTGGTGTTATAGTGATGTTATGGTGATGTTATAGTTATGATATAGTAATGTTATGTTATGGTGGTGCTATAGTGATGGTATAGGGATGTTATGTTATAGTGGTGTTATAGTGATGTTATGGTGATGTTATAGTTATGTTATAGTGATGTTAAGTTATGGTGGTGTTAGAGTGATGTTATAGTATTGTTATGTTATACTGGTGTTATAGTGATGTGAGAGTGGTTTTATAGTGATGTTATGTTATGGTGGTGTTATAGTGGTATTATGGTGATGTTATGTTATAGTGGTGTTATAGTGGTGTTATAGTGGTGTTATGTTATAGTGGTGTTATAGTGGTGTTATAATGGTGTCATAGTGGTGTTATAGTTATATTATAGTGTTTTTACAGTTGTGTTATAGTGATGTTATGTTATAGTTATGTTATAGGGATGTTATAGTGGTGTTATAGTTACATTTACATTTAAGTCATTTAGCAGACGCTCTTATCCAGAGCGACTTACAAATTGGTGCATTCACCTTAAGATATCCAGTGGAACAACCACTTTACAATAGTGCATCTAAATCTTTTGGGGGGGGGGGGGGGGCGTGGTGAGGCGTCGTGAGGGAGCTTGTTCCACCATTGGGGTGCCAGAGCAGCGAACAGTTTTGAATGGGCTGAGCGGGAGCTGTGCTTCCTCAGAGGTAGGGAGGCGAGCAGGCCAGAGGTGGATGAACGCAGTGCCCTTGTTTGGGTGTAGGGCCTGATCAGAGCCTGAAGGTACGGAGGTGCCGTTCCCCTCACAGCTCCGTAGGCAAGCACCATGGACTTGTAGCGGATGCGAGCTTCAACTGGAAGCCAGTGGAGAGAGCGGAGGAGCGGGGTGACGTGAGAGATCTTGGGAAGGTTGAACACCAGACGGGCTGCGGCGTTCTGGATGAGTTGTAGGGGTTTAATGGCACAGGCAGGGAGCCCAGCCAACAGCGAGTTGCAGTAATCCAGACGGGAGATGACAAGTGCCTGGACTAGGACCTGCGCCGCTTCCTGTGTGAGGCAGGGTCGTACTCTGCGAATGTTGTAGAGCATGAACCTACAGGATCGGGTCACCGCCTTGATGTTAGTGGAGAACAACAGGGTGTTGTCCAGGGTCACGCCAAGGTTCTTAGCACTCTGGGAGGAGGACACAAGGGAGTTGTCAACCGTGATGGCGAGATCATGGAACGGGCAGTCCTTCCCTGGGAGGAGGAGCAGCTCCGTCTTGCCGAGGTTCAGCTTGAGGTGGTGAGCCGTCATCCACACTGATATGTCTGCCAGACATGCAGAGATGCGATTCGCCACCTGGTTATCAGAAGGGGGAAAGGAGAAGATTAATTGTGTGTCGTCTGCGTAGCAATGATAGGAGAGACCATGTGAGGATATGACCGAGCCAAGTGACTTGGTGTATAGTGAGAATAGGAGAGGGCCTAGAACAGAGCCCTGGGGGACACCAGTGGTGAGAGCACGTGGTGCGGAGACAGATTCTCACCACGCCACCTGGTAGGAGCGACCTGTCAGGTAGGACGCAATCCAAGCGTGGGCCGCGCCGGAGATGCCCAGCTCGGAGAGGGTGGAGAGGAGGATCTGATGGTTCACGGTATCAAAGGCAGCAGATAGGTCTAGAAGGATGAGAGCAGAGGAGAGAGAGTTAGCTTTAGCAGTGCGGAGAGCCTCCGTGACACAGAGAAGAGCAGTCTCAGTTGAATGCCCAGTCTTGAAACCTGACTGATTAGGATCAAGAAGGTCATTCTGAGAGAGATAGCAGGAGAGCTGGCCAAGGACGGCACGTTCAAGAGTTTTGGAGAGAAAAGAAAGAAGGGATACTGGTCTGTAGTTGTTGATATCGGAGGGATCGAGTGTAGGTTTTTTCAGAAGGGGTGCAACTCTCGCTCTCTTGAAGACGGAAGGGACGTAGCCAGCGGTCAAGGATGAGTTGATGAGCGAGGTGAGGTAGGGGAGAAGGTCTCCGGAAATGGTCTGGAGAAGAGAGGAGGGGATAGGGTCAAGTGGGCAGGTTGTTGGGCGGCCGGCCATCACGAGACGCGAGATTTCATCTGGAGAGAGAGGGGAGAAAGAGGTCAAAGCACAGGGTAGGGCAGTGTGAGCAGGACCAGCGGTGTCGTTTGGCTTAGCAAACGAGGATCGGATGTCATCAGCCTTCTTTTCAAAATGGTTGACGAAGTCATCCGCAGAGAGAGAGGAGGGGGGGAGGGGGAGGAGGATTCAGGAGGGAGGAGAAGGTAGCAAAGAGCTTCCTAGGGTTAGAGGCAGATGCTTGGAATTTAGAGTGGTAGAAGGTGGCTTTAGCAGCAGAGACAGAAGAGGAAAATGTAGAGAGGAGGGCGTGAAAGGATGCCAGGTCCGCAGGGAGGCGAGTTTTCCTCCATTTCCGCTCGGCTGCCCGGAGCCCTGTTCTGTGAGCTCGCAGTGAGTCGTCGAGCCACGGCGCAGGAGTGGAGGACCGAGCCGGCCTGGAGGATAGGGGACAGAGAAAATCGAAGGATGCAGAAAGGGAGGAGAGGAGGGTTGAGGAGGCAGAATCAGGAGATAGGTTGGAGAAGGTTTGAGCAGAGGGAAGAGATGATAGGATGGAAGAGGAGAGAGTAGCGGGAGAGAGAGAGCGAAGGTTGGGACGGCGCAATACCATCCGAGTAGGGGCAGAGTGAGAAGTGTTGGATGAGAGCGAGAGGGAAAAGGATACAAAGTAGTGGTCGGAGACTTGGAGGGGAGTTGCAATGAGATTAGTGGAAGAACAGCATCTAGTAAAGATGAGGTCAAGCGTATTGCCTGCCTTGTGAGTAGGGGGGGAAGGTGAGAGGGTGAGGTCAAAGGAGGAGAGGAGTGGAAAGAAGGAGGCAGAGAGGAATGAGTCAAAGGTAGACGTGGGGAGGTTAAAGTCACCCAGAACTGTGAGAGGTGAGCCATCCTCAGGGAAGGAACTTATCAAGGCATCAAGCTCATTGATGAACTCTCCAAGGGAACCTGGAGGGCGATAAATGATAAGGATGTTAAGCTTGAAAGGGCTAGTAACTGTGACAGCATGGAATTCAAATGAGGAGATAGACAGATGGGTCAGGGGAGAAAGAGAGAATGTCCACTTGGGAGAGATGAGGATTCCATTGCCACCACCCCGCTGGCTCGATGCTCTAGCGGTATGCGAGAACACGTAGGCAGACGAGGAGAGAGCAGTAGGAGTAGCAGTGTTATCTGTGGTAATCCATGTTTCCGTCAGCGCCAGGAAGTCTAGGGACTGGAGGGTAGCATAGGCTGAGATGAACTCAGCCTTGTTGGCCGCAGACCGGCAGTTCCAGAGGCTGCCGGAGACCTGGAACTCCACGTGGGTCATGCGCGCTGGGACCACCAGGTTAGAGTGGCAGCGGCCACGCGGTGTGAAGCGTTTGTATGGCCTGTGCAGAGGGGAGAGAACAGGGATAGCCAGACACATAGTTGACAAGCTACAGAAGAGGCTACGCTAATGCAAAGGAGATTGGAATGACAAGTGGTCTACACGTCTCGAATGTTCAGAAAGTTAAGCTTACGTTGCGAAAATCTTATTGACTAAAATGACGAAAATGCTAGCTAACTAACACAACACTACACTAATCAAGTCGTTCCGTTGTAATGTAATAGTTTCTACAGTGCTGCTAGTCGGTAGAGGTTGGCTATTATACAAAAGCAACTTTGTAGCTAGCTAACATAACACTAATCAAGACGTTCCTTTGTAACGGATTTAGTTTCTACAATGCTGCTCGTCGGTAATAGTTGGCTGGGTATGGAACAATGGCGTCGCGGGGGACGGAAATAGCTGGCTAGCTAACCTAGCTAGCCTCGATAATTACTAAACTACACAATTATCAAGCTATGACAAAGACAGCTATGTAGCTAGCTAGCTAACACTGCACTAGTCAAATCGTTCCGTTGTAATGTAATAGTTTCTACAGTGCTGCTAGTCGGTAGAGGTTGGCTATTATACAAAAGCAACTTTGTAGCTAGCTAACATAACACTAATCAAGACGTTCCTTTGTAACGTATTTAGTTTCTACAATGCTGCTCGTCGGTAATAGTTGGCTGGGTATGGAACAATGGCGTCGCGGGGGACGGAAATAGCTGGCTAGCTAACCTAGCTATTACTAAACTACACAATTATCAAGCTATGACAAAGACAGCTATGTAGCTAGCTAGCTAACACTGCACTAGTCAAATCGTTCCGTTGTAATGTATTAGTATCTACAGCGCTGCTAGTCGGTAGCGGTTGGCTAGCTAGCGGTGTTGACTAGCTAGCAGCTAGCAGCCAGCAGTGTTGACTACGTTAGGAGGACGAAAAAATAGCTGGCCTCGATAATTACTCTAATTACTCTAAACTACACAATTATCTTTGATAGCTAAGAAAAAATTGTTCAGATCAAACAAACCAAACCGTTGTAATGTAAAGAAGTGTAATATTACCTGTGGAGCGAAGCGAAATGCGACTGCTCGCTCCGGACCGGAAGTAGAAGTGGTGTTATGTTGTTCTGGTATTATAGTGGTGTTATAGTGGTGTTACAGTGATGTTATGTTTTTGTGGTATTATAGTGGTATTATGTTATAGTGGTGTTATATTGATGTTATAGTGGTGTTATAGTGGTTTTATAGTGATGTTATAGTGGTGTTATAGTGATGTTATGGTGGTGTTATAGTGATGTTATGGTGGTGTTATAGTAGTCCCATGTGGCTCAGTTGGTAGAGCATGGTGTTTGCAACGCCAGGGTT
This sequence comes from Salmo trutta, assembly GCF_901001165.1. Classification (NCBI taxonomy): domain Eukaryota; kingdom Metazoa; phylum Chordata; class Actinopteri; order Salmoniformes; family Salmonidae; genus Salmo; species Salmo trutta. The sequence goes on from NC_042994.1 coordinate 25,327,991, forward strand.
GTGGGTTCGATTCCCATGGTGGACCAGTACGAAAAAAAAGAGAAAAAAAAGTATGAAATGTATGCATTCGCTACTGTAAGTCGCGCTGGATAAGAGCGTCTGCTAAATGACAAAAATTTATGAAAATGAATAGTGATGTTATTGTTATTTTATAGTGATGTTATGTTATAGTGATGTTATGTTATAGTGGTGTTATAGTGATGTTATGGTGGTGTTTTAGTGGTGTTATAGTGATGTTATAGTGGTGTTATATTGGTGTTATTGTGATGTTATAGTGGTGTTATAGTGATGTTATGTTATGGTGGTGTTAAAGTGATGTTATAGTGATGTTATGTTATAGTGGTGTTATAGCGGTGTTATGGTGGTGTTATAGTGATGTTATGTTATAGTGGTTTTATAGTGGTGTTATAGTGATGTTATAGTGGTGTTATTGTGATGTTATGTTATAGCGGTGTTATAGAGATGTCATATTATTGTGATGTTATGTTATAGTGCTGTTATAGGGATGTTAGAGTGGTGTTATAGTAGTGTTATGTTATAGTGGTGTTATAATGGTGTTATAGTGATGTTATAGTGGTGTTATAGTGGTGTTATAGTGATGTTATAGTGGTGTTATAGTGATGTTATAGTGATGTTATGGTGGTATTATAGTGGTGTAATAATGGTGTTATAGTCATGTTATAGTGATGTTATAGTTGCCTTATAGTGGTGTAATAGTGATGTTATAGGGATGTTATAGTGGTGTTATAGTGATTTTATGGTGGTGTAATAGTGTTGTAATAGTGATGTTATAGTGATGTTATAGTGATGTTATGTTATAGTGGTGTTATTGTGGTGTTATAGGGGTGTTATAGTGGTGTAATAGTGGTGTTATGGTGGCGTTATAGTGATGTTATAGTGGTGTTATAGTGATATTATAGTGGTGTTATAGTGGTGTTATAGTGATGTTATAGTGATGTTATGGTGGTGTAATAGTGGTGTAATAGTGATGTTATAGTGATGTTATAGTGATATTATGTTATAGTGGTGTTATTGTGGTGTTATAGTGATTTTATAGTGGTGTTATGGTGGTGTAATAGTGGTGTTATGGTGGCGTTATAGTAACGTTATAGTGGTGTTATAGTGGCGTTAAATTGTTCTGGTATTATAGTGGTGTTATAGTGGTGTTATAGTGATGTTAAGTTTTTGTGGTATTATAGTGGTATTATGTTATAGTGGTGTTATGGTGGTTTTATATTGATGTTATAGTGGTGTTATAGTGATGTTATAGTGGTGTTATAGTGGTGTTATAATGATGTTATAGTGGTGTTATAGTGATGTTATGGTGGTGTTATAGTAGTCCCGTGTGGCTCAGTTGGTAGAGCATGGTGTTTGCAACGCCAGGGTTGTGGGTTCGATTCCCACGGGGGACCAGTACAAAAAAATAAGAGAAAAAAAAATATGAAATGTATGCATTCGCTACTGTAAGTTGCTCTGGAAAAGAGCGTCTGCTAAATGACTAAAATTAATAGAAAATGAATAGTGATGTTATAGTTATTTTATAGTGATGTTATGTTATAGTGATGTTATAGTGATGTTATGTTATAGTGGTGTTATAGTGGTGTTATAGTGATGTTATGGTGGTGTTATAGTGGTGTTATAGTGTTGTTATAGTGGTGTTATATTGGTGTTATTGTGATGTTATAGTGATGTTATAGTGATTTTATAGTGGTGTTATAGTGATGTTATGTTATGGTGGTGTTATAGTGATGTTATAGTGATGTTATGTTATAGTGGTGTTATAGTGGTGTTATAGTGATGTTATAGTGATGTTTTTGTGATGTTATGTTATAGTGGTGTTATGGTGGTGTTATAGTGATGTTACGTTATAGTGGTGTTATAGTGGGGTTATAGTGGTGTTATAGTGATGTTATGTTATAGTGATGTTATAGTGCTGTTATACTGATGTTATAGTGGTGTTATAGTGATGTCATGTTATTGTGATGTTATGTTATAGTGATGTTCTAGGGATGTTATAGTGGTGTTATAGTGGTGTTATGTTATAGTGGTGTTATAGTGGTGTTTTCGTGATGTTATAGTGGTGTTATAGTGGTGTTATGGTGATGTTATAGTGGTGTTATTGTGATGTTATAGTGATGTTATAGTGGTGTTATAGTGACGTTATAGTGATGTTATGGTGGTGTTGTAGTGATGTTATAGTGGTGTTATAGTTATGTTATGGTGGTCTTATAGTGGTGTTATAGTCGTGTTATAGTGATGTTATAGTTGTCTTATAGTGGTGTTATTGCGGTGTTATAGTGATGTTATAGGGATGTTATAGTGGTGTTATAGTTATGTTATGGTGGTGTAATAGTGGTGTAATAGTGATGTTATAGTGATGTTATAGTGATGTTATTTTATAGTGGTGTTATTGTGGTGTTATAGTGATGTTATAGTGGTGTAATAGTGGTGTAATTGTGGTGTTATAATGGTGTTATAGTGATGTTATAGTTGTGTTATAGTGGTGTAATAGTGGTGTTATAGTGGTGTTATAGCGATGTTATGGGGATGATATAGTGTTGTTATAGTGGTGTTATAGTGACATACTATCATTGATGGTCCTGTTATATAGGGAACTACATTGAGTGTTTTTATGAACATAGGTTAGAATCGCGGGCCCTCTGTGGTTAATTGTTATTTTCTGTGTTCATATTGGTTCACATGCACTGATTGTACCAAACATTAAGAACACCTGCTCTTTCCATGACATAGACTGATCTGGTGAATCCAAGTGAAAGCTATGATCCCTTATTGATGTCGCTTGTTAAATCCAGTTCAATCAGTGTAGATGATTACATTTACATTTAAGTCATTTAGCAGACGCTCTTATCCAGAGCGACTTACAAATTGGTGCATTCACCTTATGATATCCAGTGGAACAACCACTTTACAATAGTGCATCTAAATCTTTTAGGGGGGGGGTTAGAAGGATTACTTTATCCTATCCCAGGTATTCCTTAAAGAGGTGGGGTTTCAGGTGTCTCCGGAAGGTGGTGATTGACTCCGCTGTCCTGGCGTTGTGAGGGAGCTTGTTCCACCATTGGGGTGCCAGAGCAGCGAACAGTTTTGACTGGGCTGAGCGGGAACTGTGCTTCCTCAGAGGTAGGGAGGCGAGCAGGCCAGAGGTGGATGAACACAGGGGGTGGAGACAGGTTAAAGAACCATTTTTAAGCCTTGACACAACTGAGACATGGATTGTTCATTTGTGAATGGGCATGACAAAATACACAGTATTTAAGTGCCTTTGAACAAGGTATGGTAGTAGGTGCCAGGTGCACCGGTTTGTGTCAAGAACTGCAACCCTGCTGGGTTTTTCATGCTCAACAGTTTCCTGTCTATCAAGAATGGTCCACCACCCAAAGGGCATTCAGCCAACTTGACGTAACTGTGGGAAGCATTGGAGTCAACATGGGCCAGCATCCTTGGGTTTTTGACACTTTGTAGATTCCATGCCCCTACTAATTGAGGCTGTTCTGAGGGAAAAAGGTGGTGCAACTCAATATTAGGAAGGTGTTCTTAATGTTTAGTATACTCAGAGTTTGAATGGTTTGAATGCCAGGTTTGCTGTTGATAAGTGGCCTAATGTGAGAGCGTGTTGTGTGTGATGGTTCATTCATTGCATGGAAACACATTTTTGTAAGGGAAAAGAGAGGAGACAAGGAGAGGAGAGTAAAGGAGAGAAAGAAGGGGAGAAGGTGAGAGGAGAGTAGAGGAGAAGAGAAAAAAGAACAGGGAGTAAGGAGAAGAGGAGCAGAGGATATAGAGAGGAGGATAGATAGAGGACAGGAAAAGGAGAGGAGAGGTAGAGGAGAAGAGGGGTTGAGGAGAGGTAGAGGAGAGTAGAGGTAAAGGAGAGGTAAAGTATAGGTAAAGGAGAGAAAAAGGAGGGGTAATGGAGAGTTATAGGAGAGGTAAAAGGAGAGGTAATGGAGAGATTTTACGAAAGGTAGAGGAGAGGTAAAGGAGAGGAGAGGTAAAGGAGAGGTAGAGGAGAGGAGAGGTAGAGGGGGAGAGGTAGAGGAGAAGTAAAGGAGAGGTAAAGGAGAGGAGAGGTAAAGGAGAGGTAGAGGAGAGGAGAGGTAGAGGAGAGGTAGAGGAGGAGAGGTAAAGGAGAGGAGAGGTAAAGGAGAGGTAGAGGAGAGGAGAGGTAGAGGAGAGGTAGAGGAGGAGAGGTAAAGGAGAGGAGAAGTAAAGGAAAGGTAAAGGAGAGGTTTATGAAAGGTAGAGGAGAGATAAATGAGAGGTAAAGGAGAGGAGTGGTAAAGAAGAGGTAAAGGAGAGGAGAGATAAATGAGAGGTAGAGCGATAAAAGAGAGGAGGGATGACCCTGTGGAGATTCTCTCCCTCCAATTCAAGGGGCTTTAATGGCATGGGAAACATATGTTGACATTGCCAAAGATGTAACGGTCGTCATATGAAAGGGACCAAGGCGCAGCAGGTTGAGTGCTCATTTTAACTTTTAATTTAGAACACTGAAAATTCAAAACAAGAAAACGCACAAACGCACAGTAATGCATGCTACGCACAGCAATGCACAAACAACTTCCCACAAAGGGACAGGCGAAACAGGGCTACCTAAGTATGACTCTGAATCAGCAACAACGATGTACAGCTGTTCCTGATTGAGAGCCATACCAGGCCAACACAAGAAATACACAACCTAGAAAACCATAGAAATACAAAACATTACCCAAAAACCCCGGAACACATAAATCAAACACCCCTCTTACATAAATACATATCCCATTAAACACCGAACCACATAAAACAAATACCCCCTGCCACGTCCTGACCAAACTACAATAACCAATAACCCCTTATACTGGTCAGGACGTGACAAAAGCAAGTGAAGTAGTTAATATACAAAAGTGAAATAAACAATAAAAATGAACAGTAAAAACATTAAATTCACAGAAGTTCCAAAAGAATAAAGACATTACTGTCACGTTCGTCGTATGAAGGAGACCAAGGCGCAGCGTGCGTAGAGTTACACATTCTCTTTAATAGTGAAACTTACAACCAAAACAACAAAGATATAACAAATGTGCAGTAATGCAGTGCACAAGCCAACAATACAAAAACAAGATCCCACAAAAAACCCAGTGGGAAAAGGCTGCCTAAATATGATCCCCAATCAGAGACAACGAAAGACAGCTGCCTCTGATTGGGAACCATATCAGGTCAACATAGAAATCCAAACATAGATATACATAATCTAGAATGCCCACCCAAATCACACCCTGACCTAACCAAATAGAGAAATAACAAGGCTCTCTACGGTCAGGGTGTGACAATTACAAATGTCATATTATGTATATATACAGTGTTGTAACGATGTGCAAATGGTTAAAGTACAAAAGGTAAAATAAATAAGCATAATATGGGTTGTGTTTACAATGGTATTTGATCTTCACTGGTTGACCTTTTCTTGTGGCAACAGGTCACACATCTTGCTGCTGTGATGGCACACTGTGGTATTTCACCCAATAGATATGGAACCTTTTTTGGAACACAATTATTTTTGTCTTACTGAGATTTACTGTCAGGCCCAGGTCAGGCAGAACCTGAACAGAAGATCTAGGTGCTGCTGTAGGCCCTCCTTGGTTGGGGACAGAAGAACCAGATCATCAGTAGACATTTGACTTCAGATTCTAGTAGGGTGAGGCCGGGCGCTGCAGGCTGTTCTAGAGTTTATGATGTCGTATGTTTTTCCCCCAACACCACTTTCCATCAATTTATATAGCAGACCCTCATGTATAGCAGACCCTCATATATAGCAGACTCTCATGTATAGCAGACTCTCATGTATAGCAGACCCTCATGTATAGTAGACCCTCATGTATAGCAGACCCTCATGTATAGCAGACCCTCATATATAGCAGACTCTCATGTATAGCAGACCCTCATGTATAGCAGACCCTCATGTATAGCAGACTCTCATGTATAGCAGACTCTCATGTATAGCAGACTCTCATGTATAGCAGACCCTCATGTATAGCAGACCCTCATGTATAGCAGACTCTCATGTATAGCAGACTCTCATGTATAGCAGACTCTCATGTATAGCAGACCCTCATGTATAGCAGACCCTCATGTATAGTAGACCCTCATGTATAGCAGACTCTCATGTATAGCAGACCCTCATATATAGCAGACTCTCATGTATAGCATACTCTCATGTATAGCAGACCCTCATGTATAGCAGACTCTCATGTATAGCAGACCCTCATGTATAGCAGACTCTCATGTATAGTAGACCCTCATGTATAGCAGACTCTCATGTATAGTAGACCCTCATGTATAGCAGACCCTCAAGTATAGAAGACCCTCATATATAGCAGACTCTCATATATAGCAGACCCTCGTGTATAGCAGACCCTCATATATAGCAGACTCCCATGTATAGCAGACCCTCATGTATAGCAGACTCTCATGCCAAATTGAGTCAAAGGCTTTTTTGAAATCAACAAAGCATGAGAAGACTGTGCCTTTATTTTGGTTTGTTTGTTTTGTCAATTAGGGTGTGCAGGGTGAATATGTGGTCTGTCGTACAGTAATTTGGTAAAAAGCCAATTTGACATTTGCTCAGTACATTGTTTTCACTGAGGAAATGTACGAGTCTGCTGTTAATGATAATGCAGAAGATTTTCCCAAGGTTGCTGTTGACGCATATCCCACAGTAGTTATTGGGGTCAAATTTGTCTCCACTTTTGTGGATTGGGGTGATCAGTCCTTGGTTCCAAATATTGGGGAAGATGCCAGAGCTAAGGATGATGTTAAAGAGTTTTAGTATAGCCAATTGGAATTTGTGGTCTGTATATTTGATCATTTCATTGAAGATACCATCAACACCACAGGCCTTTTTGGGTTGGAGGGTTGTATTTTGTCCTGTAGTTCATTCAATGTAATTGGAGAATCCAGTGGGTTCTGGTAGTCTTTAATAGTTGATTCTAATATTTGTATTTGATCACGTATATGTTTTTGCTGTTTGTTCTTTGTTATAGAGCCAAAAAGATTGGATAAGTGGTTTACCCATACATCTCCATTTTGGATAGATAATTCTTTGTGTTGTTGTTTGTTTAGTGTTTTCCAATTTTCCCAGAAGTGGTTAGAGTCTATGGATTCTTCAATTACATTGAGCTGATTTCTGACGTGCTGTTCCTTCTTTTTCCGTAGTGTATGTCTGTATTGTTTAGTGATTCACCATAGTGAAGGCGTAGACTCTGGTTTTCCGGGTCTCTATGTTTTTGGTTGGACAGGTTTCTCAATTTCTTTCTTAGATTTTTGCATTCTGCAAAAAAACATTTGTCCTTGTTGTTAATTTTCTCCGGTTTTCTATTTGAGATTTTTAGATCTGTTAGGGAAGCTGAGAGGTTAAATATACTGTTAAGATTTTCAACTGCCAAGTTTATACCTTCACTATTACAGTGGAATGTTTGTCCAGGAAGTTGTCTAAAAGGGATTGAATTTGTTGTTGCCTAATTGTTTTTTGGTAGGTTTTCAAACTACATTCCTTCCATCTATAGCATTTCTTAAAATTATTCAGTTCCTTTTGCTTTGATGCCTCATGATTGAGTATTGATCTGTTCAAGTAGACTGAATTTGCTGTGGTCTGATAGGGGTGTCAGTGGACTGACTGTGAACGCTCTGAGAGACTCTGTTTTGAGGTTAGTGATAAAGTAGTCTATAGTACAACTGCCAAGAGATGAGCTATAAGTGTACCTACCTTGGGAGTCCCCTCGAAGCCTACCATTGACTATGTACATACCCAGCGTGCGACAGAGCTGCAGGAGTTGTGACCCGTTTTTGTTGGTAATGTTGTCATAGTTGTGCCTAGGGGGGCATATGGGGAAGGGTGTGTGCTGAGGGTGTCAGGTTCTTGTCCGGTATTGTAAACTGTGTGTATTGAGAACTAGTGAAACCCCCTATTGTTTGCCAGAGATAGCAAAGACCCTCTCAATATGGTACCAATGCCTGCTGACAAAGTTAGGTGTGTGTGTGCTGCCATAGCAACTCTTTGCAAGTTCATCAAGTTCACACACACAGACACACAGACACACACACACACACACACACACAGACACACACACACACACACACACACAGTAATTGATGAGGAGCAGATGGAGAAGGTGTGAGAGGTGCTGTTTTATTAATTATAGACAGCGAGGAGAGAAATAGAGAGCACAACAACACCGTCTGCTTTCTATTCTAGTTTGACCTTTACACCTGAAATGATGAGAGAGATGTTTCAATACAACCCTTGGATATTGTCATTGAATAGGTTTGATTTTAAGGGTCGAGTTCTTCCTTTCTGGGTTTGAATCCGCTGAGCTAAAAGCTACAGATGAAGGATCTTAATTTGAGCCAGTTTGCAACAGCAAGAAAATAATCCTGCAGCAAGGAGGATTATTATGTGGATCATAATTAATGGACATTTTTGGAGGGGTTGATCAATTAAGGGAAAATCAAGTCTGAAATTTAAAATGTAAATTACTAACTTCAGAAGTTGTTTTTTTAACCTCAACTACACTACAAGTTTTAAATGTCCTGTTGTCCTGCAACAGGGTGATCAAATTAAGATCCTACATCTGTATGTCCAGTTGTCTTCTGTCATCAGTGTGATTATCAGGAATCAGAAGACATCATGACACACACAGTGACCTGTGTGTGTGTGTGTGTGTGTGTGTGTGTGTGTGTGTGTGTGTGTGTGTGTGTGTGTGTGTGTGTGTGTGTGTGTGTGTGTGTGTGCGGGGCCATCACAAAAGATACAGTATGTTCCCAAAACACAATTGTAGAATCATCCACACAACTGGACAGTTTTTTGTTTGTTTTGGGAACATATATGTTGTGATGTCCCCACAATGTGTGTGAGTCGAGGTATTAGCCTAGCCTATCCTTAGGTATTAGCCTAGCCTTAGGTATTAGCCTAGCCTAGCCTTAGGTATTAGCCTAGCCTAGCCTTAGGTATTAGCCTAGCCTTAGGTATTAGGACCGCAGTTTTCAGGCAAGGTTATCGCCTCAATTATCTATCTCTCTGTCTGCAAGTTTATAGCTCTAACTCTCTCCCTCCCCCCAGGCGTTGTATCCGGGTCCAGATGAAGGTTGGCAGGTGTACAGCTCGGCGTCAGACCCTGATGGGAAGTGTGTGTGTACAGTGGTTGCTCCCGCTCAGAACCTCTGCAAACGAGACCCCCGCAGCCGACAGCTACGCCTACTCACAGAACAGGTGTGTGTGTGTGTGTGTGTGTGTGTGTGTGTGTGTGTGTGTGTGTGTGTGTGTGTGTGTGTGTGTGTGTGTGTGTGTGTGTGTGTGTGTGTGTGTGTGTGTGTGTGTGTGTGTGTGTGTGTGTGTTTGGGATGGAAGCTCATGTCCAGAATCACAATGCAGAGAGGAAAGGGCAGTGGACTGGAATAAGATATTCACGGGTCTGAGTGCCGTTGACATGAACACACTTACAGGCCCCTGCGTCCTACTATCGACAGCATCATAATAGAGTTAGAGAGAGATAGAAAGTCAGACATAGTTTGGGAAAGAGAGAGAGAGAGAGAGAGAGAGATACTGGAGATAGACAGAAAGACAAAGACAGAGACACTGGAGATAGACAGAGAGACAAAGACAGAGATACTGGAGATAGACAGAGAGACAAAGACAGAGATACTGGAGATAGACAGAGAGACAAAGACAGAGATACTGGAGATAGACAGAGAGACAACGACAGAGATACTGGAGATAGACAGAGAGACAAAGACAGAGATACTGGAGATAGACAGAGAGCCAACGACAGAGATACTGGAGATAGACAGAGAGACAAAGACAGAGATACTGGAGATAGACAGAGAGACAAAGAGAGAGATGCTGGAGATAGACAGAAAGACAAAGACAGAGATACTGAAGATAGACAGAGAGACAAAGACAGAGAGACAAAGACAGAGATCCTGGAGATAGACAGAAAGACAAAGACAGAGACACTAGAGATAGACAGAGAGACAAAGACAGAGATACTGGAGATAGACAGAGAGACAAAGACAGAGACACTGGAGATAGACAGAGAGACAAAGACAGAGATACTGGAGATAGACAGAGAGACAAAGACAGAGATACTGGAGATAGACAGAGAGACAAAGACAGAGATCCTGGAGATAGACAGAAAGACAAAGACAGAGACACTGGAGATAGATAGAGAGACAAAGACAGAGATACTGGAGATAGACAGAGAGCCAACGACAGAGATACTGGAGATAGACAGAGAGACAAAGACAGAGATACTGGAGATAGACAGAGAGACAAAGACAGAGATACTGGAGATAGACAGAGAGACAAAGACAGAGATACTGGAGATAGACAGAGAGACAACGACAGAGATACTGGAGATAGACAGAGAGACAAAGACAGAGATACTGGAGATAGACAGAGAGACAACAACAGAGATCCTGGAGATAGACAGAGAGACAACAACAGAGATCCTGGAGATAGACAGAGAGACAAAGACAGAGATACTGGAGATAGACAGAGAGCCAAAGACAGAGATACTGGAGATAGACAGAGAGCCAAAGACAGAGATACTGGAGATAGACAGAGAGACAAAGAGAGAGATACTGGAGATAGACAGAGAGACAACGACAGAGATACTGGAGATAGACAGAGAGACAAAGACAGAGATACTGGAGATAGACAGATAGACAACGACAGAGATACTGGAGATAGACAGAGAGACAAAGACAGAGATACTGGAGATAGACAGAGAGACAACAACAGAGATCCTGGAGATAGACAGAGAGACAACAACAGAGATCCTGGAGATAGACAGAGAGACAAAGACAGAGATACTGGAGATAGACAGAGAGACAAAGACAGAGATACTGGAGATAGACAGAGAGCCAAAGACAGAGATACTGGAGATAGACAGAGAGCCAAAGACAGAGATACTGGAGATAGACAGAGAGACAAAGAGAGAGATACTGGAGATAGACAGAGAGCCAAAGACAGAGATAAGGATGGAATGGGTGAGAAAATAGAGAGAGGAAGAACAAGACAAAAAAGGTCTGCTGTTGGTGTTGATCAGTGAAGAACGGTGAAGAACAACGACAACAAACCGTTGACGGCGTGTTTGTCTAGTCATGTTCGTGTGTGTGAGAGAGAGAGGGAGAGAGACAGTGTTGTGTGCGTGCGTGTGCGTGTGTGTATGTGTGTGTGTGTGTGTGTGTCAGAAAGAGAGTTTTTTTGTGGTTACTTCCTCATCATCTGTGTGTTGTGTTTGTATTGATCTAATTTGCTTTAAGTGTTTGTGTGTGTAACCCTGACTGTGTGTGTGTGTTTAGGTGCAGAACGTGAGTCAGTCTATGGAGGTGATGGATCTGAGGACGTCTAGAGACCTGCAGTACGTCAGAGATACTGAACCACTACTGAGAGGAGTAGACGGACACATACACACCTACACCACCAACCCACGCAGACTCACTAAGAAGGGCCTGCAGGTACACACACACACACACACACACACACACACACACACACACACACACACACACACACACACACACACACACACACACACACACCACCACCACCACCAACCCCCAGAGCTTCCCATCTAAGGGACTGCTGGTAAACATACACGCTGGTAAAGCTAAGTGGTGTGTAATGACTGCTGTTGGCTCTACAACAACATCTCTCCATTTGACCAGTTTGACTTCAGATTCTGAAGTTCATCCACGTTTCTCCAAAACATCAAATTTCAAAAGTTTTTATCGACTGTCACGTTGGTATAAAGGGTCGGGAGACAGGTGCAGGAATGCGTAATAGTTTTTTTTTATTTCATCCAAATTACAGCGTGCCGTGTAAAGGCACGGGGACGAAGACCAAACAAACACGTAACAAAACACAGGGTTGAAACCCAAACAAAAGAGCGAGGAGAACCTTGAATAAATAACACCAGCGCACAATGATACCACACGAGACCCGTAATCATCTGCACAATACACATGGCACAAAAGCCAAAACAACACAGGTACTCAACGCACATTGGAACAATAATCGACCGGACAATGGTGAACCAAAGGGCACATTTATACAAATACAATCAGGGGAAATGGGAACCAGGTGTGGGTGATGAAACAGTTCAGTGACTAGAGGCCGGTGACGTAGACCTCCGTAACTGGTGCACGGAATGAGCAGCAGTAGCGCAGGGATCCGTGACATCCGTGCTGCGGTTTTGCCGCTCCTCCTTTCTGCGTCTCTCTCTGCATTCTGAATGGTTCATGTTTGGGGTTAAAAAAGAATCCTAATGAGTGTCTACCACTGGAACACACGACCATCGGAGCTCACGCCTATCCACCATCCCCGTCCACAACGCTCTAGCAAAACCCAGGTCTACTAGATGTAATACAGCTCACGCCTATCCACCATCCCCATCCCCAACGCTCTAGCAAAACCCAGGTCTACTAGAGGTAATACAGTTCACGTCTATCCACCATCCCCGTCCATAACGCTCTAGCAAAACCCAGGTCTACTAGATGTAATACAGCTCACGCCTATCCACCATCCCCATCCCCAACGCCCCAGCAAAACCCAGGCCTACTAGATGTAATACAGCTCACGCCTATCCACCATCCCCGTCCACAACGCCCCAGCAAAACCCAGGTCTACTAGAGGTAATACAGCTCACGTCTATCCACCATCCCCGTCCACAACGCTCTAGCAAAACCCAGGTCTACTAGAGGTAATACAGCTCACGTCTATCCACCATCCCCGTCCACAACGCTCTAGCAAAACCCAGGTCTACTAGATGTAATACAGCTCACGCCTATCCACCATCCCCAACGCTCTAGCAAAACCCAGGTCTACTAGATGTAATACAGCTCACGCCTATCCACCATCCCCGTCCACAACGCCCCAGCAAAACCCAGGTCTACTAGATGTAATACAGCTCACGCCTATCCACCATCCCCATCCCCAACGCCCCAGCAAAACCCAGGTCTACTAGATGTAATACAGCTCACGCCTATCCACCATCCCCATCCACAACGCTCTAGCAAAACCCAAGTCTACTAGATGTAATACAGCTCACGTCTATCCACCATCCCCGTCCACAACGCTCCAGCAAAACCCAGGCCTACTAGATGGTAATAACGCTCACCGTTGCCCTTACTGGCTGTTTGTTTAACATTTCTCATTTAGCCGACGCTCTTATCCAGAGCGACTTGTAATAGTGAGTGGATACATTTTCGTACTGGTCCCCACGTGGGAATCGAACCCACAACCCTGGTGAAGCAAGCGCCAGCTGAGGCATCTCCCAACGTCCTGGGTACATGGACGTACGTCGAACTTCCAAGTGGATCTTGAGCGACCTGGCTGCACACACACACACACACACACACACACACACACACACACACACACACACACACACACACACACACACACACACACTAACACACACACATCACTCCTGTTCTCCTCAGCGACAAAAACACTGCTTTCACATAATCCCTCTCCCATCTCACTTTCCCATCTCACTTTCCCATCCCTCTCTCCCATCTCTCTCTCCCCTCCCTCTCTCCCCTCCCTCTCTCCCCTCCCTCTCTCCCATCTCTCTCCCCTCCCTCTCTACCCTCCCTCTAGCCCATCCCTCTTCAAGCTCTCTCCCATCCCTCTCTCACATCTTACCCTCATGGGGTGTGTGTGTGTGCGCTCTGCGTGTGTGTGTTTGTGTGCATTTAAGTGTTTGTGTGTCTCATCGACCCCTTTGGTGGTCTGACAGTCCTAAAGTTACCCCACTGCCCACAGACACTAGCTGAACTGAATATTTATAACATGGAATAAAGCTTATCAATATGCAAAGACTAACCTGAGGGATTGAGAGAGAGAGAGCGAGAGAGAGAGAGAGAGAGAGAGAGAGAGAGAGAGAGAGAGAGAGAGCCCAGCAAACCAGAATTGGTTCTGTGAAAGTTCCCAGAACATTTGTTAGGTTGCAGCAAAGGTTCTCATAACACAAAAACTGTCTAGTCGTGGTGATGATTATAGAATGTTTGTATAAAACCTTCACCTGACGTTGCAAGAACATTCATAGAACACATTTATTCTGTTCTTTAAAGGTTCCCAGAATGTTTCATTAGGTGTGTGTGTGTGTGTGTGTGTGTGTGTGTGTGTGTGTGTGTGTGTGTGTGTGTGTGTGTGTGTGTGTGTGTGTGTGTGTGTGTGTGTATGTGTGTGTGTGTGCGGGCATGTGTGCGTGCGTGCGTGTGTGTGTGTGTGCGGGGACATCACAAAAGATACAGTATGTTCCCAAAACACACTTGCAGAATTATCCACACAGCTGGACAGTTTTTGTGTTTTGGAAACATATTTTGTGATGTCCCCACAATGTTCTGACCAGACTGTTCCCACAACCTAATGAAACATTCTGGGAACCTTTAAAGAACCGATTAAATGTCTTATAGGAATGTTCTTGTAACACCAGGAAAATGATCTATACACGTTTTATACAAACATTCTACAATCATCTCCACGAATGGACAATATTTGTGTTATGAGAACATTCACAGAACCAAATGTTGGTTTGCTGGAAAACATTACTGGTACATTGTGTTATTACACTTCCTGGAAACACAATGAGAACTTGGTGGTTGTTACAGATGTTGTGAAACCTAGGCTGCAGTCCAAACACGGTTTTTATTTTTCCACCTCAGCCCTCACGCGTAGCCACTTTCCCTTGGGAACTGGATGCAGTTTGATTGTTATCTCAGGTGGAGGTCCAGTTCACTAACGTTAACCTCTCTAGGGTAGGTGGGACGCAATCGTCCCACACTATTCAACAGCCAGTGAAAAATCAGAGCGCCAAATTCAAAACCACAAAATGTCATAATTCAAAGTTCTCAAACATAGGACTATTTTACACCATTTTATAGATACACTTCTCCTGAATCGAACCACGTTGTCCGATTTCAAAAAGGCTTTACAGCGAAAGCAAAACATTAGATTATGTTAGGAGAGTACATAGACACAAATAACCACACAGCCATTTCCAAGTAACTAGCATGCATCACAAATACCCAAAACACAGCTAAATGAAGCACTAACCTTTGATGATCTTCATCAGATGACACTCCTAGGACATCATGTTACACAATACATGCATTTTTTGTTCTATCAAGTTCATATTTATGTCTAAAAACAGCCTTTTACATTGGCGCGTGACGTTCAGAAAATATTTTGCCTCCAATACTGCCGGTGAATCAGCACTACAATTTACAAAAATACTCGTCATAAACGTTGATAAAATATTAAACTGTCATTCAAAGAATTATAGATGAACATCTCCTTTATGCTAATGCTGTGAAAGATTTCTAAATAACTTTACTGGGAAAGCACTTTGCAATAATCTGAGTACTGCGCTCAGAAAAATACACTAGGCTATACAGATAGCCGCCATTTTGGAGTCATCTAAAAATATTAAATAGCATTAGAAATATTTACTTACCTTTACATTTACAATTACATTTACGTCATTTAGCAGACGCTCTTATCCAGAGTGACTTACAAATTGGTGCATTCACCTTATGATATCCAGTGGAACAACCACTTTAGATCTATATATTTTTTGGGGGGGAGGGTAGGGGGGGAGGGTTAGAAGGATTACTTTATCCTATCCCAGGTATTCCTTAAAGAGGTGGGGTTTCAGGTGTCTCCGGAAGGTGGTGATTGACTCCGCTGTCCTGGCGTCGTGAGGGAGCTTGTTCCACCATTGGGGTGCCAGAGCAGCGAACAGTTTTGAATGGGCTGAGCGGGAACTGTGCTTCTGCAGAGGTAGGGAGGCGAGCAGGCCAGAGGTGGATGAACGCAGTGCCCTGCTTTGGGTGTAGGGACTGATCAGAGCCTGAAGGTACGGAGGTGCCGTTCCCCTCACAGCTCCGTAGGCAAGCACCATGGTCTTGTAGCAGATGCGAGCTTCAACTGGAAGCCAGTGGACTGTGCGGAGGAGCGGGGTGACGTGAGAGAACTTGGGAAGGTTGAACACCAGACGGGCTGCGGCGTTCTGGATGAGTTGTATGGGTTTAATGGCACAGGCAGGGAGCCCCGCCAACAGCGAGTTGCAGTAATCCAGACGGGAGATGACAAGTGCCTGGATTAGGACCTGCGCCGCTTCCTGTGTGAGGCAGGGTCGGACTCTGCGAATGTTGTAGAGCATGAACCTACAGGATCGGGTCACCGCCTTGATGTTAGTGGAGAACGACAGGGTGTTGTCCAGGGTCACGCCAAGGCTCTTAGCACTCTGGGAGGAGGACATAATGGAGTTGTTAACCGTGATGGCGAGATCATGGAACGGGCAGTCCTTCCCCGGGAGGAAGAGCAGTTCCATCTTGCCGAGGTTCAGCTTGAGGTGGTGATCCGTCATCCACACTGATATGTCTGCCAGACATGCAGAGATGCGATTCACCACCTGGTTATCAGAAGGGGGAAAGGAGAAGATTCATTGTGTGTCGTCTGCATAGGAATGATAGGAGAGACCATGTGAGGATATGACCGAGCCAAGTGACTTGGTGTATAGTGAGAATAGGAGAGGGCCTAGAACTGAGCCCTGGGGGACACCAGTGGTGAGAGCACGTGGTGCGGAGACGGATTCTCGCCACGCCACCTGGTAGGAGCGACCTGTCAGGTAGGACGCAATCCAAGAGTGAGCCGCGCCGGAGATGCCCAACTCGGAGAGGGTGGAGAGGAGGATCTGATGGTTCACAATATCAAAGGCAGCAGATAGGTCTAGAAGGATGAGAGCAGAGGAGAGAGAGTTAGCTTTAGTAGTGCGGAGAGCCTCCGTGACACAGAGAAGAGCAGTCTCAGTTGAATGACCAGTCTTGAAACCTGACTGATTTGGATCAAGAAGTTCATTCTGAGAGAGATAACAAGAGAGCTGGCCAAGGACGGCACGCTCAATAGTTTTGGAGAGAAAAGAAAGAAGGGATACTGGTCTGTAGTTGTTGACATCGGAGGGATCGAGTGTAGGTTTTTTGAGAAGGGGTGCAACTCTCACTCTCTTGAAGACGGAAGGGACGTAGCCAGCGGTCAAGGATGAGTTGATGAGCGAGGTGAGGTAAGGGAGAAGGTCTCCGGAAATGGTCTGGAAAAGAGAGGAGGGGATAGGGTCAAGCGGGCAGGTTGTTGGGTGGCCGGCCATCACAAGTCGCAAGATTTCATCTGGAGAGAGAGGGGAGAAAGAGGTCAAAGCATAGGGTAGGGCAATGTGAGCAGGACCAGCGGTGTCGTTTGACTTAACCTCCCTTGGCAAGGTGGGACGTTTGCGTCCCACCCTAGTCAACAGCCAGTGGAATCGCGTGGCGCAAAATACAAATACCTCAAAAATGCTATAACTTCAATTTCTCAAAATATGACTATTTTACACCATTTTAAAGACAAGACTCTCGTTAATCTAACCACATTGTTCGATTTCAAAAAGGCTTTACAGCGAAAGCAAAACATTAGATTATGTCAGGAGAGTACCCTGCCAAAAATAATCACACAGCCATTTTCAAAGCAAGCATATATGTCACAAAAACCAAAACCACAGCTAAATGCAGCACTAACCTTTGATGATCTTCATCAGATGACACTCCTAGGACATTATGTTATACAATACATGCATGTTTTGTTCAATCAAGTTCATATTTATATCAAAAAACAGCTTTTTACATTAGCATGTGATGTTCAGAACTAGCATACCCACCGCAAACTTCTGGTGAATTTACTAAATTACTCATGAATAATGTTCACAAAATACATAACAATTATTTTAAGAATTATAGATACAGAACTCCTTTATGCAATCGCGGTGTCAGATTTTAAAATAGCTTTTCGGCGAAAGCACATTTTGCAATATTCTGAGTACATAGCCCGGCCATCACGGCTAGCTAATTTGACACCCACCAAGTTTGGCCCTCACCAAACTCAGATTTACTATAAGAAAAATTGGATTACCTTTGCTGTTCTTCGTCAGAATGCACTCCCAGGACTTCTACTTCAACAACAAATGTTGTTTTGGTTCCAAATAATCCATAGTTATATTCAAATAGCTCCGTTTTGTTTGTGCGTTTAGTTCAGTACCCGAAGGGTGACGCGCGAGCGCATTTCATGACAAAAAAAATCAAAAAATTCCATTACCGTACTTCGAAGCATGTCAAACGCTGTTTAAAATCAATTTTTATGCAATTTTTCTCGTAAAATAGCAATAATATTCCAACCGGGCGACGTTGTATTTATTCAAAGGCTGAAAGAAAAAAATGGAGAATTCTCACGAACGCGCATCTCCAGTGTCACTGTCCCTTGCCTGACCACTCACAAACAGTGAACCCTGTTTGCTAACCCTTCCCCTAACCCTAACTTTAACCCTTTAGGTAATCTTCCCCTAACCCTAACCCTAACCCTAACCCTGTTAGCTAACCCTTCCCCTAACCCTAACCTTAACCCTTTAGCGAATCTTCCCCTAACCCTAACCCTGTTAGCTAACCCTTCCCCTAACCCTAACCTTAACCCTTTAGCTAATCTTCCCCTAACCCTAACCCTGTAAGCTAACCCTTCCCCTAACCTTAACCCTTCAGCTAATCTTCCCCTAACCCTAACCTTAACCCTAACCCTAACCTTAACCCTGTTAGCTAACCCTTCCCCTAACCCTAACCTTAACCCTTTAGCTAATCTTCCCCTAACCCTAACCTTAACCCTGTTAGCTAACCCTTCCCCTAACCCTAACCCTGTTAGCTAACCCTTCCCCTAACCCTAACCTTAACCCTTTAGCTAATATTCCCCTAACCCTAACCCTGTAAGCTAACCCTTCCCCTAACCTTAACCCTTT
Source organism: Salmo trutta (assembly GCF_901001165.1). NCBI lineage: Eukaryota > Metazoa > Chordata > Actinopteri > Salmoniformes > Salmonidae > Salmo > Salmo trutta. The sequence goes on from NC_042994.1 coordinate 25,346,872, forward strand.
AGCTAATCTTCCCCTAACCCTAACCTTAACCCTGTTAGCTAACCCTTCCCCTAACCCTAACCTTAACCCTGTTAGCTAACCCTTCCCCTAACCCTAAACTTAACCCTGTTAGCTAACCCTTCCCCTAACCCTAACCTTAACCCTGTTAGCTAACCCTTCCCCTAACCCTAACCTTAACCCTGTTAGCTAACCCTTCCCCTAACTCTAACCTTAACCCTGTTAGCTAACCCTTCCCCTAACCCTAACCCTGTTAGCTAACCCTTCCCCTAACCCTAACCTTAACCCTGTTAGCTAACCCTTCCCCTAACCCTAACCCTGTTAGCTAACCCTTCCCCTAACCCTAACCTTAACCCTAACCCTAACCTTAACCCTGTTAGCTAACCCTTCCCCTAACCCTAACCCTTCCCCTAACCTTAACCTTAACCCTGTTAGCTAACCCTTCCCCTAACCCTAACCTTAACCCTGTTAGCTAACCCTTCCCCTAACCCTAACCTTAACCCTGTTAGCTAACCCTTCCCCTAACCCTAACCTTAACCCTGTTAGCTAACCCTTCCCCTAACCCTAACCTTAACCCTGTTAGCTAACCCTTCCCCTAACCCTAACCTTAACCCTGTTAGCTAACCCTTCCCCTAACCCTAACCTTAACCCTGTTAGCTAACCCTTCCCCTAACCCTAACCTTAACCCTGTTAGCTAACCCTTCCCCTAACCCTAACCCTGTTTGCTAACCCTTCCCCTAACCCTAACCTTAACCCTAACCCTAACCCTAACCCTGTTTGCTAACCCTTCCCCTAACCCTAACCTTAACCCTAACCCTAACCTTAACCCTAACCCTAACCCTTCCCCTAACCCTAACATATTGTATGTTTAGCAAATTCATAACATATAATACGAATTCTACTTCGTAACATCCACAAACGAATACATACCGTACGAAACGTAACATATCATACTAAATGGAGTGATTCAGATTTACGTACAAAATAATACTAAATGCTCTGCGACCAGGTTGGGGAGAGAGAAAGAGAGGGAAGGAAGAAGAGGGAGAAGAGACGGGAGATTGAGAGGGCTGGAGTGAGAGAAAGTCAGAGAGAAAGAGAGATCTAATGCTTTTCAATGTTTTTGCTGAGGAGAACTGAAGGGCAGACAGAGAGAGAGAGAGAGAGAGAGAGAGAGAGAGAGAGAGAGAGAGAGAGAGAGAGAGAGAGAGAGAGAGAGAGAGAAAGAGAGAGAGAGAGAGAGAAAGAGAGAAAAGAGAGAGAGAGAGAGATGGATTTAGCAGAGGGAGCATTAGAGTGATAAAGAGGGTGAGAGATTAGTGTGAGGAGGAGAGAAGAGAGATAGTTGAAGGAGAGAAGATAGCAGGAGAGGGATTATCCACCAAACGCTGTTTTACTGACAGCAGGGTTTAGCCTTTAAGTGTGTGTGTGTGTGTGTGTGTGTGTGTGTGTGTGTGTGTGTGTGTGTGTGTGTGTGTGTGTGTGTGTGTGTGTGTGTGTGGGTGGGTGTGAATGATTTACTGTTCTCCTGGGGTGATGATATCTTCATCTAATATTTCACCTAAATAATTCTCTCTTCATCCCTCTTTCTCTATTTCCATCCCCTTTTCTCTCTCTCTCTATCCCTCTTTCTCTCTCTATCCCTCTTTCTCTCTCTCCATTTCAGTGGCGATTTAAGCATGTATATCTTGGTGGGGCAAACAAATATTAATGTTAGATGCATGCCAGCAAAGCCACAACACAACACAACACTAAACAATACATGAATTGCACTATAACGGTGACAAACTGTGCCCATAAACTGTTAGGGCCTACATTAAGCTGTCAGGAGAGCTTTGTTTTCAGCACCATGTAGTGAAGCTTTACCACTGCTACACCTGCCTAGTTAAATAAAGGTTAACTAAACAATATTAGCGGAACCTTGTCTGGCAGCGAAACAGTTCCATCAGCATCATTTACTGCCTTTTAAAAAAACAACATAGCTGATATGGCTGACTTGCTTAAACAAATGTGGTTTCTACTGACAATTGAGATGTACAAACTATGGCATAAGGGGACGACAAGCGGATAAAAGGCAATCCGCAGTTTAAATTAAGTGTCACGGTTGTCGTCGGTGAAGGAGGACCAAAACGCAGCATGTATGTGTTTTCTCATCTTGATGATTATTTATTTACAAAATGAATACCAAAATAACAAAACACGAAAATGAACGAACGAACAACAAACAGTCTGGTAAAGCATAATGCTGAACACAGAACAATCACCCACAAATAACAACCACAAACACACCCTAATATATGGGACTCTCAATAAAAGGCAGATAGACAACACCTGCCTTCAACTGAGAGTCCCAACCCCAATCAACACAACATAGAAACACACTCACCAGACTACACATAGAAATACATAAACATAGACTATAAACCAAAACCCCAGAAATACTAAATCAAACACCCTTTAAACAAACACACCACCCTGAACCACATAAAACAAATACCCTCTGCCACGCCCTGACCAAACTACAAAACAATTAACCTTATACTGGCCAGGACGTGACATTAAGACATTAATGAGCGTGCTAGGATGGACGTAGTCAATATAACTATTTGTTCAGCTCTTTTGAAATGTACAGCGACAGAATTCAGAACATGGGCCGTTCTAACAGTGCTCTCCCTGTACACCAAGTTAGAACCATAGTATAAATTAAGGGGGCATATAAGCAGACAGTGAAAGCTGTTACAATATTCAATGATTACATTTCTCTAAAACAGGCTATAGGCTACATGTGCACCACCAAGTCAGAACAGTAGGCTAAATTATGAGGGTGAAAGGGACCAAATTATTAGGGTGAGGCACATGGTCTACTAACAGCTTACTACACAACATACACTTAGTATTACTTTCTTAGCAACAGTATACATACAGTGAGGGAAAAAAGTATTTGATCCCCTGCTGATTTTGTACGTTTGCCCACTGACAAAGAAATGATCAGTCTATAATTTTAATGGTAGGTTTATTTGAACAGTGAGAGACAGAATAACAACAAAAAATCCAGAAAAACGCATGTCAAAAATGTTATAAATTGATTTGCATTTTAATGAGGGAAATAAGTATTTGTCCCCCTCTAAATCAGAAAGATTTCTGGCTCCCAGGTGTCTTTTATACAGGTAACGAGCTGAGATTAGGAGCACACTCTTAAAAGGAGTGCTCATAATCTCAGTTTGTTACCTGTATAAAAGACACCTGTCCACAGAAGCAATCAATCAGATTCCAAACTCTCCACCATGGCCAAGACCAAAGAGCTCTCCAAGGATGTCAGGGACAATATTGTAGACCTACACAAGGCTGGAATGGGCTACAAGACCATCGCCAAGCAGCTTGGTGAGAAGGTGACAACAGTTGGTGCGATTATTCGCAAATGGAAGAAACACAAAAGAACTGTCAATCTCCCTCGGCCTGGGGCTCCATGCAAGATCTCACCTTGTGGAGTTGCAATGATCATGAGAACGGTGAGTAATCAGCCCAGAACTACACGGGAGGATCTTGTCAATGATCTCAAGGCAGCTGGGACCATAGTCACCAAGAAAACAATTGGTAACACACTACGCCGTGAAGGACTGAAATCCTGCAGTGCCCGCAAGGTCCCCCTGCTCAAGAATACATATACATGCCCGTCTGAAGTTTGCCAATGAACATCTGAATGATTCAGAGGACAACTGGTGAAAGTGTTGTGGTCAGATGAGACCAAAATGGAGCTCTTTGGCATCAACTCAACTCGCCGTGTTTGGAGGAGGAAGAATGCTACCTATGACCCCAAGAACACCATCCCTACCGTCAAACATGGAGGTGGAAACATTATGCTTTGGGGTTGTTTTTCTGCTAAGGGGACAGGACAACTTCACCACATCAAAGGGACGATGGACGGGGCCATGTACCGTCAAATCTTGGGTGAGAACCTCCTTCCCTCAGCCAGGGCTTTGAAAATGGGTCGTGGATGGGTATTCCAGCATGACAATGACCCAAAACACACGGCCAAGGCAACAAAGGAGTGGCTCAAGAAGAAGCACATTAAGGTCCTGGAGTGGCCTAGCCAGTCTTAATCCCATAGAAAATCTGTGGAGGGAGCTGAAGGTTCGAGTTGCCAAACGTCAGCCTCGAAACCTTAATGACTTGGAGAAGATCTGCAAAGAGGAGTGGGACAAAATCCCTCCTGAGATGTGTGCAAACCTGGTGGCCAACTACAAAAAACATCTGACCTCTGTGATTGCCAACAAGGGTTTTGCCACCAAGTACTAAGTCATGTTTTGCAGAGGGGTTAAATACTTATTTGCCTCATTAAAATGCAAATTAATTTATAACATTTTTGACATGCGTTTTTCTGGATTTTTTGTTGTTAGTCTGTCTCTCACTGTTCAAATAAACCTACCATTAAAATTATAGACTGATCATTTCTTTGTCAGTGGGCAAACGTACAAAATCAGCAGGGGAACAAATACTTTTTTCCCTCACTGTATTTCTCTCTCATATTACATCATTTTTGGACTCAACTTGTTGTTTGTATTTATTAATTTTTTATTTAATCTTTATTTAACTGGGCAAGTCAGTTAAGAACAAATTCTTATTTACAATGACGGCCTACCAAAAGGCAAAAGGCCTCCTGCAGGGACGGGGGCCTGGGATTAAAAATATATAAAATATAAATATAGGACAAAACACACATCATGACAAGAGAGACAACACAACACTACATAAAGAGAGACCTAAGACAACAACATAGCAAGGCAGCAACACATGACAACAACATGGTAGCAACGCAACATGGTAGCAGCACAAAACATGGTACAAACATTAATGGGCATGACAACAGCACAAAGGGCAAGAAGGTAGAGACAACAATACATTAAGCAAAGCAGCCACAACTGTCAGTAAGAGTGTTCATGATTGAGTCTTTGAATTAAGAGATTGAGATAAAACTGTCCAGTTTGAGTGTTTGTTGCAGCTCGTTCCAGTCGCTAGCTGCAGCGAACTGAAAAGAAGAGCGACCCAGGGATGTGTGTGCTCTGGGGACCTTTAACAGAATGTTACTGGCAGAATGGTGTTGTATGTGTAGGATGAGGGCTGCAGTAGATATCTCAGATAGGGGGGAGTGAGGCCAAAGAGGGTTTTATAAATAAGCATCAACCAGTGGGTCTTGCGACGGGTATACAGAGATGACCAGTTTACAGAGGAGTATAGAGTGCAGTGATGTGTCCTATAAGGAGCATTGGTTGCAAATCTGATGGCCGAATGGTAAAGAACATCTAGCCACTCGAGAGCACCCTTACCTGCCGATCTATGAATTATTATTAGTTATTTATTTATTTATTTCACCTTTATTTAACCAGGTAGGCCAGTGGAGAACAAGTTCTCATTTACAACTGCGACCTGGCCAAGATAGAACAAAGCAGTGCGACACAAACAACACAGAGTTACACATTGGGTAAACAAATGTGCAGTCAATAACACAATAAAAAAGTCTATATACAGTGTTTGCAAATGTAGTAAGATTGGGGAGGTAAGGCAATAAATAGGCCATTGTGGCAAAATAATTACAATTTAGCAATTAAACACTGGAGAGATAGATGTGCAGAAGATGAATGTGCAAGTAGAGATACTGGGGTGCAAAGGAGCAAAAAAATAAATAACAATATGGGGATGAGGTAGTTTGGTGGGCTATTTACAGATGGGCTATGTACAGGTGCAATGATTGGTAAGCTGCACTGACAGCTAATGCTTAAAGTTAGTGAGGGAGATATAAGCTTTAGTGATTTTTGCAATTCGTTCCAGTCATTGGCAGCAGAGAACTGGAAGGAAAGGCGGCCAAAGGAGGAGTTGGCTTTGGGGGTGACCAGTGAAATATACCTGCTGGAGCACGTGCTATGGGTGAGTGTTGCTATGGTGACCAGTGAGCTGAGATAAGGCGGGGCTTTACCTAGCAAAGACTTACAGATGACCTGGAGCCAGTGGGTTTGACGACGAATATGAAGCTAGGGCCAGCCAACGAGAGCATACAGGTCGCAGTGGTGGGTAGTATATGGGGCTTTGGTGACAAAACGAATGGCACTTTGATAGACTACATCCAATTTGCTGAGTAGAGTGTTGGAGGCTATTTTGTAAATGACATCGCAGAAGTCAAGGATCGGTAGGATAGTTAGTTTTACAAGGGTATGTTTGGCAGCATGAGTGAAGGATGCTTTGCTGCGATACAGGAAGCTGATTCTAGATTTAATTTGGATTGGAGATGCTTAATGTGAGTCTGGAAGGAGAGTTTACAGTCTAACTAGGCACCAAGGTATTTGTAGTTGTCCACATATTCTAAGTCAGAACCGTCCAGAGTAGTGATGCTAGACAGGCGGGAGGATGCATTTAGTTTTGCTTGCATTTAAGAGCAGTTGGAGGCCACGGAAGGAGTGTTATAGGGCATTGAAGCTCGTCTGGAGGTTTGCTAACACAGTGTTCAAAGAAGGGCCAGAAGTATACGGAATGGTGTCGTCTGCGTAGAGGTGGATCAGAGAAACACCAGCAGCAAGAGCGACATCATTGATGTATACAGAGAAAAAAGTCAGCCCGAGAATTGAACCCTGTGGCACCCCCACAGAGACTGCCGGAGGTCCGGACAACAGGCCCTCCGATTTGACACACTGAACTCTATCTGAGAAGTAGTTGGTGAGCCAGGCGAGGCTGTTGAGGCTGCCGATAAGAATGTGGTGATTGACAGAGTCAAAGCCTTGGCCAGGTCGATGAATACAGCTGCACAGTACTGTCTTTTATCGATGGCGGTTATGATATCATTTAGAACCTTGAGCGTGGCTGAGGTGCACCCATGACCAACTCGGAAACCAGATTGCATAGCGGAGAAGGCACGGTGGGATTCGAAATGGTCGGTGATCTGTTTGTTAACTTGGCTTTCGAAGACTTTAGAAAGGCAGGGTACGATAGATATAGGTCTGTAACAACTTGGGTCTAGAGTGTCACCCTCTTTGAAGAGGGGGATGACCGTGGCAGCTTTCCAATCTTTAGGGATCTCAGAAGATACAAAAAAGAGGTTGAACAGGCTAGTAATAGGGGTTGCAAAAATTGCGGCGGATAATTTTAGAAAGAGAGGGTCCAGATTGTCTAGCCCAGCTGATTTGTAGAGGTCCAGATTTTGCAGCTCTTTCAGAACATCAGCTATCTGGATTTGGGTGAAGGAGAAATGTGGGAGGCTTGGGCAAATTGCTGTGGGGGGTGTAGAGCTGACCGGGGTAGGGTAGTGTGGGGGATGAATCAGAATTAGTTGGGTAACATAGATAATTAAGATGTTTTTTTAGTATAATATGCTTATGTGAGATACTTGTCATTAGAAAGTGTCCTTTGGAATCTGGTATGTTTCAGTTACACATTTCCCTTAGCTGGGGCTCAGTCACCTTGGGCCCAGAGAGGGGAGAATTCAGACTTGTCTTTTACTTGTCTCTTTTGCTATGCAGAATATCAGCAAGAGAGGAGGACAAAATAAAATATTGTCTTCATATGTGAATATCTCTTTACCTATTCTTAAACCATGTGAAGGGATGGCGTGATTAATGGGGAACCAATGACTTGTCTCCACAATGTCTGTGAGCAAGTCACTCCCTCCTTTTCTTTATTGTGGGGAGGTTTATGGCAGTGTCTGGGACCATGGTCTCTTAGATCTCGCACTTATCCTGTGGTAGTATATGGCCTAGAGGCTCACTCCCCCCAGTGATCCTGTCCAGGAGTGGAGTCAAGAGGGGGTTTGCTTGAGATGGGAGTATCTAGAGTTGACAATTGATTTATGCCATTGGATGAAATTGTGTTTTTGTGCTATGAAGTACCAGGGACGAGATTAGAACCTCGTCATTAGGGATCAAACTGAACGATAATTTATAGCGAATGTTATCTAGCTGTGGATACTCCTCTCTAAAGTAAACAGTCTTTCTTTCTGAACCGTTCCTAACTATCTGTGGTTTGTCATGTCAAAAAGGGGTTGGATCTTACTATAAAGATCTCAGTAGTCATTGTGTTCAACACTCTCAACGGGTCATTAGAAATGGTGAATCGTTGAAAGTCAACTGCTAATGCAAAGCTCTTATAATTAAAATTGTAGTTTAAGTATAAACTCTGACTGGTGTGTGTGAAGTTTGTCTCTCCTCATTTGGTAATACAGAAATTAGCAACCACAGTAGCCAGGTGGAAAGCATGGCCAGCCGTAGAAAAATGCTTATTGAAATTCTCGATTATCGTAGATTTATCGGTGGTCACAGGAGAAATAGGGGAGCTTGGAGCAGGTGCTCTTATTCTCCATTGACTTTACAGTGTCCCACAACCTTTTGGAGTCTGTGCTACAGAATGCAAATTTCTGCTTCAAAAAGCTAGTCTTTGCTTTCCTAACTGCCTGTGTATATTGGTTCCTAACTTCCCTGAAAAGTTGCATAAAGGGGCTACTCGATGCTAATGCTGTACGCCACAGGATGTTTTTTGTGCTGGTGGAGGGCAGTCAGGTCTGGAGTGAACCAAGGACTATATCTGTTCCTGGTTCTATTTTTTGGGGAATGGGGCATGCTTATTTAAGATGGTGAGGAAAGCACTTTCAAAGAATAACCATGCATCCTCTACTGGCGGAACGAGGTCAATATCCTTCCAAGATACCCGGGCCAGGTAGATTAGAAAGGCCTGCTCGCTGAAGTGTTTTAGGGAACGTTTGGCAGTGATGAGGGGTGGTCGTTTGACCGAGGACCCATTACGGACACATGCAATGAGGCAGTGATTGCTGAGATCCTGGTTGAAGACAGCGGAGGTGTATTTAGAGGGAAGGTTGATCAGGATGATATCTATGAGGGTGCCTGTGTTTACGCATTTAGGGTTGTACCTGGTAGGTTCCATGATAATTTGTGTGAGATTGAGGGCATCTAGCTTAGATTGTAGGACGGCTGGGGTGTTAAGCATATCCCAGTTTAGGTCACCTAGCAGCACGAGCTCTGAAGATAGATCGGGGGCAATCAGTTCATGAATGGTGTCTAGGGCACAGCTGGGGGCTGAGGGGGGTCAACAACAAGCTACAACAGTGAGGGTGGGCTGAGGGGGGTCAATAACTTGCTAGAACAGTGAGAGACTTATTTTTGGAAATGGTGGATTTTTAAAAAGAGTTCGAACTGTTTGGGCACAGACTTGGATAGCATGACAGAACTCTGCAGGCCATCTCTGCAGTAGATTGCAACTCCACCCCCTTTGGCAGTTTTATCTTGGCGGGAAATGTTGTAGTTGGGGATGGACATTTCTGCATTTTTGGTGGCTTCCTAAGCCAGGATTCAGACATGGCTAGGACATCAGGGTTGGCGGAGTGTGTTAAAGCAGTGAATAAAACAAACTTAGGGAGGATGCTTCTAATGTTAACATGCATGAAACCAAGGCTTTTACGGTTACAGAAGTCAACAAATGATAGCGCCTGGGGAATGGGAGTGGTGCTGGGGGCTGCAGGGCCTGGGTTAACCTCTACATCACCAGAGGAACAGAGGAGGAGTAGGATAAGGGTATGGCTAAAGGCTATAAGAACTGGTTGTCTAGTGTGTTGGGGACAGAGAGCAAAAGGAGCAGATTTCTGGACGTGGTAGAATAGATTCAAGGCATAATGTACAGACAAGGATATGGTAGGATGTGAGTAGAGTGGAGGTAAACCTAGGCATTGAGTGATAATGAGAGAGGTTTCGTCTCAGTAGGGACAAGTTAAGCCAGGTGAGACTAAAGAGCTATCTAAGGCATTTTGAGCGGGACTGTCTATGTGTCTCTGTAATCTAGCATGGGTATGATGGTCTCCTCTTTCTCTTCTTCTCATCTCCCTCTCCGCTCCTCTATCTCTCTTTCTAATCTGCCTCTCCTCTCCTCTCCTTCTCATCCTCCTCTCCTCTCCTCCCTCCTTTAGGAGTTGAAGGGTCAGATGTCTCAGCTGCGCCCCTTGTTGTCGGTGATTGACCAGTACAGGTTAGACCTCCAGACCCTGGCCGTGCTCCGAGGGGAGGTCCTTAACCTGTCAATCATCCTGACAGCCATTCAGGAGGAGGTGGGGGCCTACGACTATGAAGAACTACAACAGAGAGTGCTACTGCTGGAGACTAGGCTGCACGCCTGTATGAACAAACTGGGTAGGATGGAGAGGAGGGGAATGTACACGCCTGTATGAACAAACTGGGTAGGAGGAGAGGAGGGGAATGTGTGTGTTAAGGTGCAGTATGTGTGTGTGTGTGTGTGTGTGTGTGTGTGTGTGTGTGTGTGTGTGTGTGTGTGTGTGTGTGTGTGTGTGTGTGTGTGTGTGTGTGTGTGTGTGTGTGTGTGTGTGTGTGTGTGTCCCAGGCTGTGTGTATATATCCTGTTATATATCCAATGGTAGAGCGTGGCGCAAAATACAAATACCTTAAAAATGCTATAACTTCAATTTCTCAAACATATCACTATTTTACACCATTTTAAAGACAAGACTCTCGTTAATCTAACCACATTGTCCGATTTCAAAAAGGCTTTACAGCGAAAGCAAAACATTAGATTATGTCAGGAGAGTACCCTGCCAAAAATAAATCACACAGCCATTTTCAAAGCAAGCATATATGTCACAAAAACTAAAACCACAGCTAAATGCAGCACTAACCTTTGATGATCTTCATCAGATGACACTCCTAGGACATTATGTTATACAATACATGCATGTTTTGTTCAATCAAGTTCATATTTATATCAAAAAACAGCTTTTTACATTAGCATGTGATGTTCAGAACTAGCATACCCACCGCAAACTTCCGGTGAATTTACTAAATTACTCACGATAAACGTTTACAAAAAACATAGCAATTATTTTAAGAATTATAGATACAGAACTCCTTTATGCAACCGCGGTGTCAGATTTTAAAAGAGTTTTTCAGCGAAAGCACATTTTGCAATATTCTGAGTAGATAGCTCGGCCATCACAGGCTAGCTATTTTGACACCCACCATGTTTGGTGCTCAACAAACTCAGATTTACTATAAGAAAAATTGGATTACCTTTGCTGTTCTTCGTCAGAATGCACTCCCGGGACTTCTACTTCAACAACAAATGTTGTTTTGGTTCGAAATAATCCATAGTTATATCCAATTAGCTCCGTTTTGTTCGTGCGTTCATGTCAGTATCCGAAGGGTGACACGCAGGCGCATTTCGTGACAAAAAAATGCAAAATATTCCATTACCGTACTTCGAAGCATGTCAAACGCTGTTTAAAATCACATTTTATGCTATTTTTCTCGTAAAATAGCGATAATATTCCAACCGGGCGACGTTATATTCATTCATAGACTGAAAGAAAAACATGGAGTCGTCTCGTGCACGCGCACTCCAGTGTCATTGTTCCCTGCCTGACCACTCACAAAATCTCCTGCTTTTTTTCGCCCAAAGATTGCAGAGACGTCATTCCGCTTTCTGGCGCCTTCTGAGAGCCAATGGAAGCCTTAGAAAATGTCACGTTACAGCAGAGATGCTGTATTTTTGATAGAGATGCCCTAGAAGGAGAACAAATTGTCAGACAGGGCACTTCCTGTATGGAATCTTCTCAGGTTTTGGCCTGCTATATGAGTTCTGTTATACTCACAGACACCATTCAAACAGTTTTAGAAACTTTAGAGTGTTTTCTATCCAAATCTACTAATAATATGCATATTCTAGTTTCTGGGCAGGAGTAGTAACCAGATTAAATCGGGTACGTATTTTATCCGGCCGTGAAAATACTGCCCCCTATCCCAAACAGGATATAGTGACCTGTGTGTGTGTGTGTGTTTCCCAGGCTGTGTGTATATATAGTGACTTGTGTGTGTGTGTCCCCCAGGCTTTGTGTATATATAGTGACCTGTGTGTGTGTGTGTCCCAGGCTGTGTGTATATATAGTGACTTGTGTGTGTGTGTGTGTCCCAGGCTTTGTGTATATATAGTGACCTGTGTGTGTGTGTGTCCCAGGCTGTGTGTATATATAGTGACCTGTGTGTGTGTGTGTGTGTGTGTGTGTGTGTGTGTGTGTGTGTGTGTGTGTGTGTGTGTGTGTGTGTGTGTGTGTGTGTGTGTGTGTGTGTGTCTCCCAGGCTGTGGGCGATTAACAGGGGTGAGCAACCCTATCACTGTTAGAGCGTCGGGCTCCCGCTTCGGATCCTGGATGACCGACGCCATGATACCCAGCTCCGACAGCAGGGTGAGTGTGTTTGTCTGGTTGGGTGGGTCCAGGTGACAGGTGATGTCAGAAAGCCTTAGTATCAGCTGAGACGTTCACTTGAACCACTCTCTCTGTTGGACCTTCTCAATATCATTTTCTCCCTCTCTTCTTCTTCTCTCTCTCCATCTCATATCACCCTCTCTCTCCTCCTTGCTCTCCCTCCCTCTCTCAATTCGATTTCAATTTCAATTCAGTTCAATTTAAGGGGCTTTATTAGCATGGGAAACATATGATTACATTGCCAAAGAAAAGTGAAATATATAATAAACAAAAGTGAAATAAACAATAAAAAATGAACAGTAAACATTACTCTCACAAAAGTTCCAAAAGAATAAAGACATTACATATTATGTCCATATACAGTGTTGCAATGATGTGTAAATAGTTAAAGTACAAAAGGGAAAATAAATAAACATAAATATGGGTTGTATTTACAATGGTGTTTGTTCTTCACTGGTTGCCCTTTTCTTGTGGCAACAGGTCACAAATATTGCTGCTGTGGTATTTCACCCAGTAGATATGGGAGTTTATCAAAATTTGATTTGTTTTCAACTTCTTTGTGGGTCTGTGTAATCTGAGGGAAATATGTGTCTCTAACATGGTCATACACCGCTCACTTTCCACCTCATTTTGTGGACAGTGTACATAACCTTTATTTAATCTTTAACCGAAAGGTTGCAAGATCGAATCCCCGAGCTGACAAGGTAAAAATCTGTTGTTCTGCCTCTGAACAAGGCAGTTAACCCACTGTTCCTAGGCCGTCATTGTAAATAAGAATTTGTTCTTAACTGGCTTGCCTAGTTAAATAAATAAAAAATAAAAAATAAATGTAACTAGGCAAGTCAGTTAAGAAAAAATTGTTATTTACAATGACATCCTACCGGGGAACAGTTGGTTAACTGCCTTGTTCAGGGACAGAACTACAGATTTTTACCTTGTCAGCTCAGGGATTCAATCCAGCAACCTTTCAGTTACTGGCCCAATGCTCTAACCACTAGGCTACCTGCATAGCCTGTTTACTTTTGAAAGCCAGGTCTGCCTACGACGGTCTTTCTCAATAGCAAGGCTATGCTCACTGAGTCTGTACATAGTCAAAGTTTTCCTTAAGCTTGGGTCAGTCACAGTGGTCAGGTGTTCTGCCACTGTGTACTCTCTGTTTAGGGCCAAATATCATTCTAGTTTGCTCAGTTTTTTTGGTGATTTCATTCCAATGTGTCAAGTAATTCTCTTTTTGTTTTCTCATGATTTGGCTGCGTCTAATTGTGTTGCTGTCCTGGGGCTCTGTGGGGTGTGTTTGTGTTTGTGAACAGAGCCCCAGGACCAGCTTGCTTAGGGGACTCTTCTCCAGGTTCATCTCTCTGTAGGTGATGGCTTTGTTATGGAAGGTTTGGGAATTGCTTCCTTTTATGTGGTTGTAGAATTTAACGTCTCTTTTCTGGATTTTGATAATTAGCAGGTATCGGCCTAATTCTGCTCTGCGTACATTATTCAATGTTTTACGTTGTACGCAGAGGATAGTTTTGCAGAATTCTGCATGCAGAGTCTGAATTTGGTGTTTGTCCCATTTTGTGAATTCTTGGCTGGTGAGTGGACCCCAGACCTCGCAACCATAAAGAGCAATGGGTCCTATAACTGATTAAAGTATTTTTTGCCAGATCCTAATTCGTATGTTGAATTTTATGTTCCTTTTGATGGCAAAGAAGGCCCTTCTTGCCTTGTCTCTCAGATCGTTCACAGCTCTGTTGAAGTTACCTGTGGAGCATGTTTATGCCTAGGCATGTATAGTTTTTTGTGTGCTCTAGGGCAACGGTGTCTAGATGAAATTTGTATTTTTTTATAACACCATTATTTTTGTCTTACTGAGATTTATTGTCAGGGCCCAGGTCTGCCAGAATCAGTGCAGAATATCTAGGTGCTGCTTTAGGCACTCCTTGGCTCTCTCTCTCTCTCGCTCTGGTCCTCCTCACTCACTCACTCACTCACTCACTCTCCCTCTCTCGCTCTCTCCCTCTCTCGCTCTTGCTCTCTCTCTCTTTCTCTCTCTCTCTCTCTGTCCCTCTGGTCCTCCTCACTCACTCACTCACTCACTCACTCACTCACTCTCCCTCTCTCGCTCTCTCCCTCTCTCGCTCTTGCTCTCTTTCTCTCTCTCTGTCCCTCTGGTCCTCCTCACTCACTCACTCACTCACTCACTCACTCTCTCTCTCTCTCTCTCTGTCTCGGTCTCTGTCTCAGGGGAATGTATATGAAGCTGGTTGTCAGGGCGACTGTCTCCCGGTTGCCAGGTGTGATTAAATTGGCATGGTAACCCACGTCTGTTCACCATTAGACCCTCTCCTTGGAGACGGGAGGGTTCTATATACGGCAACGGTATCCCAGTTACCGTAACCCGTGACAGCAGGCCCTGTAACCCAGTTCCAACTGTTGCCATTGTTACCTTATCCTGGTTACAGGTACACGTTGTGTAACAGTTATATATAGCAACACATCCATTAGAGAGAGCGAGAGAGAGAAAGATTTAAAAAATACTTTAATTGGCCCAAATAGTTACCTCTTTAATAACACACAACTTTATTTCATTTTAACAGACAAGAAAGACTGAACCAAGCCCCCCTCCTCGTCCTCGCACCCCCATAACGTCCCACATCGCCGGAAAACCCCCCAGGCCGTTCACCAGCCCCACATATACATGCTCCAGTTTCAGACCACAAGGAATGGATGTTTGGTTCTTAGATTGCTCTCCTTCCTTTCCTCTCTCCGTGTTCTCTCTCTCGCCATGCAGTGACAGTAAGCTAGTTTTACATGGTACATTTCCCCTCTCGGTCTGGCGTCATTGTAGCTGACCAGAGAGAGCAGGAAAGAGAAAGGAAAGGGGGGATACCTAGTCTGTTGTACAACTGAATACATTCAACTGAAATGTGTCTTCCACTTTTAAACCCAACCCCTCTGAATCAGAGACAGAGGGAGAAAAGAGAGAGAGAGTGCACTGAGTATTTGGAGAGAGAGATTAGGGATGGAGAGAGAGAGACTAAGGGAGAGAGACAGAGAGAGAGACAAATTAAAGGATTTATTGGCATGGGAAACATATGTTAACATTGCCAAAGCAAGTGAACTAGATAATAAACAAAAGTTAAATAAACAATAAAAATGTACAGGAAACAGTACACTCACAAAAGTTCCAAAAGAATGAAAACATTACAAATGTCATATTATATGCAAATAGTTGAAGTACAAAAGGGAAAATAATTAAACATAAATATGGGTTGTATTTCTAATGGTCTGTCGTACGGTAATTAGGTAAAAAGCCAATTTGACATTTGCTCATTACATTGTTTTCACTGAGGAAATGAACTAGTCTGCTCTTAATGATACAGAGGATTTTCCCAAGGTTGCTGTCGTATCCCCCGGTAGTTATTGGGGTCAAATTTGTCTCCACTTTGTGGATTGGTTCCAAATATTGGGGAAGATGCCAGAGCCAAGGACAATGTTAAAAAGTTTAAGTATAGCCAATTAAAATTTGTGGTCTGTATATTTGATCATTTCATTGAGGATACCATCAACACCACAGGCCTTTTTAGGTTGGAGGGTTTTATTTTGTCCTGTAGCTCATTCAAGGTAACCGGAGAATCCAGTGGGTTCTGGTAGTCTTTAATAGTTGGTACTAAGATTTGTATTTGATCATGTATATGTTTTTGCTGTTTGTTCTTTGTTATAGAGACAAAAAGGTTAGAGAAGTGGTTTACCCATACATCTCCATTTTGGATAGATAACTCTTTATGTTGTTGTTTGTTTAGTATTTTCCAATTTTCCCAGAAGTGGTTAGATTCTATGGATTCTTCAATTACATTGAGCTGATTTCTCACGTGCTGTTCCTTCCTTTTCCGTAGTGTATGTCTGTATTGTTTTAGTGATTCACCACAGTGAAGGTGTAGACTCTGGTTTTCTGGGTCTCTATGTTTTTGGTTGGACAGGTTTCTCAATTTCTTTCTTAGGTTTTTGCATTCTTCATCAAACCATTTGCCATTGTTATTTTTCTTCAGTTTTCTGTTTGAAATGTTTAGATTTGAAAGAGAAGTCTCTCTCTCTCTCCTCTCTCTTTCTTGCACTCTTTCTCACTGTCACATCCTGACCAGTAAAGGGGTTATTTGTTCTTATAGTTTGGTCAGGATGTGGCAGGGGGTATTTGTTTTATGTGGTTCAGGGTGAGTTTGTTTATGTGTTCATGTAGAGGGGGTATTTGATTTATTAGTCCAGGGTTTTGGTCATTGTTCTATGTTAGTTTAATTCTATATTCAGTCTTGTCGTTTGTATTTCTATGTTTAGCTAATTGGTGTTGTAGCCTTCAGTTGGAGGCAGCTGTCTATCGTTGCCTCTGATTGAAGGTCCTATAAATAGGAATGTGTTTGTCATGGGATTTTGTGGGAGATTGTTTCTTGTTTTGCTGTATGCCTGATGAGACTGTCTAGTTTGTTTGTTTTTTGTATACATTGTTTGTGTTTTTCCTTCTTCACAAATAAAAAGAGGAGTATACATTTTCCCGCTGCGTTTTGGTCTTCACGCTACGACACCTGTGACACTCACTCTCAATTAAATTAAATTTAAGGGGCTTTATTGACATGGGAAAATATGTTTACATTGCCAAAGCAAGTGAAATGGATAAACAAAAGTGAAATAACAATAAACAGTGAACAGTAAATATTACACCTTAGGCCAGTTAGTCAGGCATTCTGAGTCAATTACCATTCATTCTGGTAATTGACTCTGACAACATCGTCTATATCAGTGGTCACCAACTTTTTCTGAGTCAAGATCACTTTGAGACAAAATGCAAAATCCAAGATTTTTTTTTAACATGACTTAAAACGAAATCATCCTATGCAACATTAACCTATTCAAAACACTACTGCAGTAATTAGGTTGTGCAGTAGGCTATAGGTCCAATACATTATCACTGCATATTGGCTTTGCTTGAATTGCCCTGCTAATACATTGTTGTTTAGACCATTTTTCAAGAAACATTTAATCACACCGGTACTAGGTCAGTTGTTGTTTTACTGGTACTGGGTCTGTTGTTGTTTTACCAGTACTAGGTCAGTTGTTGTTTTACTGGTACTAGGTCAGTTGTTGTTTTACCGGTACTAGGTCAGTTGTTGTTTTACTGGTACTAGGTCAGGTGTTGTTTTACTGGTACTAGGTCAGTTGTTGTTTTACCAGTACTAGGTCAGTTGTTGTTTTACTGGTACTAGGTCAGTTGTTGTTTTACCAGTACTAGGTCAGTTGTTGTTTTACCAGTACTAGGTCAGGTGTTGTTTTACCGGTACTAGGTCAGTTGTTGTTTTACGGTACTAGGTCAGTTGTTGTTTTACCAGTACTAGGTCAGTTGTTGTTTTACCAGTACTAGGTCAGTTGTTGTTTTACCGGTACTAGGTCAGTTGTTGTTTTACTGGTACTAGGTCAGTTGTTGTTTTACGGTACTAGGTCAGTTGTTGTTTTACCGGTACTAGGTCAGTTGCTGTTTTACGGTACTGGGTCAGTTGTTGTTTTACCAGTACTAGGTCAGTTGTTGTTTTACCGGTACTAGGTCAGTTGTTGTTTTACCAGTACTAGGTCAGTTGTTGTTTTACCAGTACTAGGGCAGTTGTTGTTTTACCAGTACTAGGTCAGTTGTTGTTTTACCAGTACTAGGTCAGTTGTTGTTTTACTGGTACTGGGTCAGTTGTTGTTTTACCAGTACTAGGTCAGTTGTTGTTTTACCAGTACTAGGTCAGTTGTTGTTTTACTGGTACTGGGTCAGTTGTTGTTATACCAGTACTAGGTCAGTTGTTGTTTTACCGGTACTAGGTCAGTTGTTGTTTTACCAGTACTAGGTCAGTTGTTGTTTTACCAGTACTAGGTCAGTTGTTGTTTTACCAGTACTAGGTCAGTTGTTGTTTTACCAGTACTAGGTCAGTTGTTGTTTTAAGGTACTAGGTCAGTTGTTGTTTTACCGGTACTAGGTCAGTTGTTGTTTTACCGGTACTAGGTCAGTTGTTGTTTTACCGGTACAAGGTCAGTTGTTGTTTTACCAGTACTAGGTCAGTTGTTGTTTTACCGGTACTAGGTCAGTTGTTGTTTTACCAGTACTAGGTCAGTTGTTGTTTTACCAGTACTAGGTCAGTTGTTGTTTTACCGGTACTGGGTCAGTTGTTGTTTTACCAGTACTAGGTCAGTTGTTGTTTTACCAGTACTAGGTCTGTTGTTGTTTTACCAGTATTAGGTCAGTTATTGTTTTACCAGTACTAGGTCTGTTGTTGTTTTACCAGTACTAGGTCAGTTGTTGGTTTACCGGTACTAGGTCAGTTGTTGTTTTACCAGTACTAGGTCTGTTGTTGTTTTACCAGTACTAGGTCAGTTGTTGGTTTACCGGTACTAGGTCAGTTGTTGTTTTACCAGTACTATGTCAGTTGTTGTTTTACCAGTACTAGGTCAGTTGTTGTTTTACCGGTACTAGGTCAGTTGTTGTTTTACGGTACTAGGTCAGTTGTTGTTTTACCAGTACTAGGTCAGTTGTTGTTTTACCAGTACTAGGTCAGTTGTTGTTTTACTGGTACTAGGTCTGTTGTTGTTTTACCGGTACTAGGTCAGTTGTTGTTTTACCAGTACCAGGTCAGTTGTTGTTTTACCGGTACAAGGTCAGTTGTTGTTTTACCAGTACTAGGTCAGTTGTTGTTTTACCGGTACTAGGTCAGTTGTTCTTTTACCAGTAGTAGGTCAGTTGTTGTTTTACCAGTACTAGGTCAGTTGTTGTTTTACCGGTACTAGGTCAGTTGTTGTTTTACCAGTACTAGGTCAGTTGTTGTTTTACCAGTACTAGGTCAGTTGTTGTTTTACCGGTACTAGGTCAGTTGTTGTTTTACTGGTACTAGGTCAGTTGTTGTTTTACGGTACTAGGTCAGTTGTTGTTTTACCGGTACTAGGTCAGTTGCTGTTTTACGGTACTGGGTCAGTTGTTGTTTTACCAGTACTAGGTCAGTTGTTGTTTTACGGTACTAGGTCAGTTGTTGTTTTACCGGTACTAGGTCAGTTGCTGTTTTACGGTACTGGGTCAGTTGTTGTTTTACCAGTACTAGGTCAGTTGTTGTTTTACCGGTACTAGGTCAGTTGTTGTTTTACTGGTACTAGGCCAGTTGTTGTTTTACGGTACTAGGTCAGTTGTTGTTTTACCGGTACTAGGTCAGTTGCTGTTTTACGGTACTGGGTCAGTTGTTGTTTTACCAGTACTAGGTCAGTTGTTGTTTTACCGGTACTAGGTCAGTTGTTGTTTTACCAGTACTAGGTCAGTTGTTGTTTTACCAGTACTAGGGCAGTTGTTGTTTTACCAGTACTAGGTCAGTTGTTGTTTTATCAGTACTAGGTCAGTTGTTGTTTTACTGGTACTGGGTCAGTTGTTGTTTTACCAGTACTAGGTCAGTTGTTGTTTTACCAGTACTAGGTCAGTTGTTGTTTTACTGGTACTGGGTCAGTTGTTGTTATACCAGTACTAGGTCAGTTGTTGTTTTACCGGTACTAGGTCAGTTGTTGTTTTACCAGTACTAGGTCAGTTGTTGTTTTACCAGTACTAGGTCAGTTGTTGTTTTACCAGTACTAGGTCAGTTGTTGTTTTACCAGTACTAGGTCAGTTGTTGTTTTACCAGTACTAGGTCAGTTGTTGTTTTAAGGTACTAGGTCAGTTGTTGTTTTACCGGTACTAGGTCAGTTGTTGTTTTACCGGTACAAGGTCAGTTGTTGTTTTACCAGTACTAGGTCAGTTGTTGTTTTACCGGTACTAGGTCAGTTGTTGTTTTACCAGTACTAGGTCAGTTGTTGTTTTACCAGTACTAGGTCAGTTGTTGTTTTACCGGTACTGGGTCAGTTGTTGTTTTACCAGTACTAGGTCAGTTGTTGTTTTACCAGTACTAGGTCTGTTGTTGTTTTACCAGTATTAGGTCAGTTATTGTTTTACCAGTACTAGGTCTGTTGTTGTTTTACCAGTACTAGGTCAGTTGTTGGTTTACCGGTACTAGGTCAGTTGTTGTTTTACCAGTACTATGTCAGTTGTTGTTTTACCAGTACTAGGTCAGTTGTTGTTTTACCGGTACTAGGTCAGTTGTTGTTTTACGGTACTAGGTCAGTTGTTGTTTTACCAGTACTAGGTCAGTTGTTGTTTTACCAGTACTAGGTCAGTTGTTGTTTTACTGGTACTAGGTCTGTTGTTGTTTTACCGGTACTAGGTCAGTTGTTGTTTTACCAGTACCAGGTCAGTTGTTGTTTTACCGGTACAAGGTCAGTTGTTGTTTTACCAGTACTAGGTCAGTTGTTGTTTTACCGGTACTAGGTCAGTTGTTCTTTTACCAGTAGTAGGTCAGTTGTTGTTTTACCAGTACTAGGTCAGTTGTTGTTTTACCGGTACTAGGTCAGTTGTTGTTTTACCAGTACTAGGTCAGTTGTTGTTTTACCAGTACTAGGTCAGTTGTTGTTTTACTTGTACTGGGTCAGTTGTTGTTTTACCAGTACTAGGTCAGTTGTTGTTTTACGGTACTAGGTCAGTTGTTGTTTTACCGGTGCTAGGTCAGTTGTTGTTTTAAGGTACTAGGTCAGTTGTTGTTTTACCGGTACTAGGTCAGTTGTTGTTGTTTTACCGGTACAAGGTCAGTTGTTGTTTTACCAGTACTAGGTCAGTTGTTGTTTTACCAGTACTAGGTCAGTTGTTGTTTTACCAGTACTAGGTCAGTTGTTGTTTTACCGGTACTAGGTCAGTTGTTGTTTTACGGTACTAGGTCAGTTGTTGTTTTATGGTACTAGGTCAGTTGTTGTTTTACCAGTACTAGGTCAGTTGTTGTTTTACTGGTACTAGGTCTGTTGTTGTTTTACCGGTACTAGGTCAGTTGTTGTTTTACTGGTACTGGGTCAGTTGTTGTTTTACCAGTACTAGGTCAGTTGTTGTTTTACCGGTACTAGGTCAGCTGTTGTTTTACTGGTACTGGGTCAGTTGTGGTTTTACCAGTACTAGGTCAGTTGTTGTTTTACCAGTACTAGGTCAGTTGTTGTTTTACCGGTACTAGGTCAGTTGTTGTTTTACCAGTACTAGGTCAGTTGTTGTTTTACCAGTACTAGGTCAGTTGTTGTTTTACCGGTACTAGGTCAGTTGTTGTTTTACCGGTACTAGGTCAGTTGTTGTTTTACCAGTACTAGGTCAGTTGTTGTTTTACCAGTACTAGGTCAGTTGTTGTTTTACCGGTACTAGGTCAGTTGTTCTTTTACCAGTAGTAGGTCAGTTGTTGTTTTACCAGTACTAGGTCAGTTGTTGTTTTACCGGTACTAGGTCAGTTGTTGTTTTACCAGTACTAGGTCAGTTGTTGTTTTACCAGTACTAGGTCAGTTGTTGTTTTACTTGTACTGGGTCAGTTGTTGTTTTACCAGTACTAGGTCAGTTGTTGTTTTACGGTACTAGGTCAGTTGTTGTTTTACCGGTACTAGGTCAGTTGTTGTTTTAAGGTACTAGGTCAGTTGTTGTTTTACCGGTACTAGGTCAGTTGTTGTTGTTTTACCGGTACAAGGTCAGTTGTTGTTTTACCAGTACTAGGTCAGTTGTTGTTTTACTGGTACTGGGTCAGTTGTTGTTTTACCAGTACTAGGTCAGTTGTTGTTTTACCAGTACTAGGTCAGTTGTTGTTTTACTGGTACTGGGTCAGTTGTTGTTATACCAGTACTAGGTCAGTTGTTGTTTTACCGGTACTAGGTCAGTTGTTGTTTTACGGTACTAGGTCAGTTGTTGTTTTACCAGTACTAGGTCAGTTGTTGTTTTACCAGTACTAAGTCAGTTGTTGTTTTACTGGTACTAGGTCTGTTGTTGTTTTACCGGTACTAGGTCAGTTGTTGTTTTACTGGTACTGGGTCAGTTGTTGTTTTACCAGTACTAGGTCAGTTGTTGTTTTACCGGTACTAGGTCAGCAGTTGTTTTACTGGTACTGGGTCAGTTGTGGTTTTACCAGTACTAGGTCAGTTGTTGTTTTACCAGTACTAGGTCAGTTGTTGTTTTACCGGTACTAGGTCAGTTGTTGTTTTACCAGTACTAGGTCAGTTGTTGTTTTACCAGTACTAGGTCAGTTGTTGTTTTACCGGTACTAGGTCAGTTGTTCTTTTACCAGTAGTAGGTCAGTTGTTGTTTTACCAGTACTAGGTCAGTTGTTGTTTTACCGGTACTAGGTCAGTTGTTGTTTTACCAGTACTAGGTCAGTTGTTGTTTTACCAGTACTAGGTCAGTTGTTGTTTTACTTGTACTGGGTCAGTTGTTGTTTTACCAGTACTAGGTCAGTTGTTGTTTTACGGTACTAGGTCAGTTGTTGTTTTACCGGTACTAGGTCAGTTGTTGTTTTAAGGTACTAGGTCAGTTGTTGTTTTACCGGTACTAGGTCAGTTGTTGTTGTTTTACCGGTACAAGGTCAGTTGTTGTTTTACCAGTACTAGGTCAGTTGTTGTTTTACCAGTACTAGGTCAGTTGTTGTTTTACCAGTACTAGGTCAGTTGTTGTTTTACCGGTACTAGGTCAGTTGTTGTTTTACGGTACTAGGTCAGTTGTTGTTTTATGGTACTAGGTCAGTTGTTGTTTTACCAGTACTAGGTCAGTTGTTGTTTTACTGGTACTAGGTCTGTTGTTGTTTTACCGGTACTAGGTCAGTTGTTGTTTTACCAGTACTAGGTCAGTTGTTGTTTAACTGGTACTAGGTCTGTTGTTGTTTTACCGGTACTAGGTCTGTTGTTGTTTTACCAGTACTAGGTCAGTTGTTGTTTTACCGGTACAAGGTCAGTTGTTGTTTTACCGGTACTAGGTCAGTTGTTGTTTTACTGGTACTGGGTCAGTTGTGGTTTTACCAGTACTAGGTCAGTTGTTGTTTTACTGGTACTGGGTCAGTTGTTGTTTTACCAGTACTAGGTCAGTTGTTGTTTTACCAGTACTAGGTCAGTTGTTGTTTTACTGGTACTGGGTCAGTTGTTGTTTTACCAGTACTAGGTCAGTTGTTGTTTTACCGGTACTAGGTCAGCTGTTGTTTTACTGGTACTGGGTCAGTTGTGGTTTTACCAGTACTAGGTCAGTTGTTGTTTTACCGGTACTAGGTCAGTTGTTGTTTTACCAGTACTAGGTCAGTTGTTGTTTTACCAGTACTAGGTCAGTTGTTGTTTTACCGGTACTAGGTCAGTTGTTCTTTTACCAGTAGTAGGTCAGTTGTTGTTTTACCAGTACTAGGTCAGTTGTTGTTTTACCGGTACTAGGTCAGTTGTTGTTTTACCAGTACAAGGTCAGTTGTTGTTTTACCAGTACTAGGTCAGTTGTTGGTTTACCGGTACTAGGTCAGTTGTTGTTTTACCAGTACTAGGTCAGTTGTTGTTTTACCGGTACTAGGTCAGTTGTTGTTTTACGGTACTAGGTCAGTTGTTGCTTTATGGTACTAGGTCAGTTGTTGTTTTACCAGTACTAGGTCAGTTGTTGTTTTACTGGTACTAGGTCTGTTGTTGTTTTACCGGTACTAGGTCTGTTGTTGTTTTACCAGTACTAGGTCAGTTGTTGTTTTACCGGTACAAGGTCAGTTGTTGTTTTACCGGTACTAGGTCAGTTGTTGTTTTAAGGTACTAGGTCAGTTGTTGTTTTACCGGTACTAGGTCAGTTGTTGTTGTTTTACCGGTACAAGGTCAGTTGTTGTTTTACCAGTACTAGGTCAGTTGTTGGTTTACCGGTACTAGGTCAGTTGTTGTTTTACCAGTACTAGGTCAGTTGTTGTTTTACCAGTACTAGGTCAGTTGTTGTTTTACCGGTACTAGGTCAGTTGTTGTTTTACGGTACTAGGTCAGTTGTTGTTTTATGGTACTAGGTCAGTTGTTGTTTTACCAGTACTAGGTCAGTTGTTGTTTTACTGGTACTAGGTCTGTTGTTGTTTTACCGGTACTAGGTCAGTTGTTGTTTTACCAGTACTAGGTCAGTTGTTGTTTTACTGGTACTAGGTCTGTTGTTGTTTTACCGGTACTAGGTCTGTTGTTGTTTTACCAGTACTAGGTCAGTTGTTGTTTTACCGGTACAAGGTCAGTTGTTGTTTTACCGGTACTAGGTCAGTTGTTGTTTTACTGGTACTGGGTCAGTTGTGGTTTTACAAGTACTAGGTCAGTTGTTGTTTTACCAGTACTAGGTCAGTTGTTGTTTTACCGGTACTAGGTCAGTTGTTGTTTTACCTGTACTAGGTCAGTTGTTGTTTTACCAGTACTAGGTCAGTTGTTGTTTTACCGGTACTAGGTCAGTTGTTGTTTTAACAGTAGTAGGTCAGTTGTTGTTTTACCAGTACTAGGTCAGTTGTTGTTTTACCGGTACTAGGTCAGTTGTTGTTTTACCAATACTAGGTCAGTTGTTGTTTTACCAGTACTAGGTCAGTTGTTGTTTTACTGGTACTGGGTCAGTTGTTGTTTTACCAGTACTAGGTCAGTTGTTGTTTTACGGTACTAGGTCAGTTGTTGTTTTACCGGTACTAGGTCAGTTGTTGTTTTAAGGTACTAGGTCAGTTGTTGTTTTACCAGTACTAGGTCAGTTGTTGTTTTAAGGTACTAGGTCAGTTGTTGTTTTACCGGTACTAGGTCAGTTTTTGTTGTTTTACCGTTACAAGGTCAGTTGTTGTTTTACCAGTACTAGGTCAGTTGTTGTTTTACCGGTACTAGGTCAGTTGTTGTTTTACCAGTACTAGGTCAGTTGTTGTTTTACCAGTACTAGGTCAGTTGTTGTTTTACCGGTACTGGGTCAGTTGTTGTTTTACCAGTACTAGGTCAGTTGTTGTTTTACCAGTACTAGGTCTGTTGTTGTTTTACCAGTATTAGGTCAGTTATTGTTTTACCAGTACTAGGTCTGTTGTTGTTTTACCAGTACTAGGTCAGTTGTTGGTTTACCGGTACTAGGTCAGTTGTTGTTTTACCAGTACTAGGTCTGTTGTTGTTTTACCAGTACTAGGTCAGTTGTTGGTTTACCGGTACTAGGTCAGTTGTTGTTTTACCAGTACTAGGTCAGTTGTTGTTTTACCAGTACTAGGTCAGTTGTTGTTTTACCGGTACTAGGTCAGTTGTTGTTTTACGGTACTAGGTCAGTTGTTGTTTTATGGTACTATGTCAGTTGTTGTTTTACCAGTACTAGGTCAGTTGTTGTTTTACTGGTACTAGGTCTGTTGTTGTTTTACCGGTACTAGGTCAGTTGTTGTTTTACCAGTACTAGGTCAGTTGTTGTTTTACTGGTACTAGGTCTGTTGTTGTTTTACCGGTACTAGGTCTGTTGTTGTTTTACCAGTACTAGGTCAGTTGTTGTTTTACCGGTACAAGGTCTGTTGTTGTTTTACTGGTACTAGGTCAGTTGTTGTTTTACCGGTACTAGGTCAGTTGTTGTGTTACTGGTACTAGGTCTGTTGTTGTTTTACCGGTACTAGGTCAGTTGTTGTTTTACCAGTACTAGGTCAGTTGTTGTTTTACGGTACTAGGTCAGTTGTTGTTTTACGGTACTAGGTCAGTTGTTGTTTTACGGTACTAGGTCTGTTGTTGTTTTACCGGTACTAGGTCTGTTGTTGTTTTACCGGTACTAAGTCAGTTGTTGTTTTACCAGTGCTAGGTCAGTTGTTGTTTTACCAGTACTAGGTCTGTTGTTGTTTTACGGTACTAGGTCAGTTGTTGTTTTACCAGTACTAGGTCAATTGTTGTTTTACCAGTACTAGGTCAGTTGTTGTTTTACGGTACTGGGTCTGTTGTTGTTTTACGGTACTAGGTCAGTTGTTGTTTTACGGTACTAGGTCTGTTGTTGTTTTACCGGTACTAGGTCAGTTGTTGTTTTATTAGTTGTGAGGCACAGCTGAGTGAGCATACATTTAAATAATTTGCTTTTTATTTGTATTTATTTTTCTGTGCTGACGGTGCCTGCATCTGATGGTCAGTCTCCGCGGAAGGAGAGAGCAGCAGACTGAGGGTCCGTCTCTCAACATCCCTCTGCTCTCCCTTTCCTCCACTGACACTGACCAAAAAGGGACACTGTCTTCCAGCTGATGGCAAAACTGGAGTCACACCACATTACTTCTGCCTCATGCACAAATTCATGTTGTTACTCCTATGAACAGAGAAATTGAAATATTCCTTGATATTAAAAAAGACCCAAGCAGCTAATAATGACAACAACGCAAGCCTATAGATACACCTTCCTACTCATTCATTACTGCTACACTGCTTGTTGTAGCGCTGAGTGGAAATAGGAAAAGGCACATTTTATGGCTTATAAAAGTGATGAATACAAAGTGTTGACAGTGCTGAGTAAGAACTTAAACAATGACTCTCTCATTACAACAGCAGCTCTTGGCTGTATTCATTGGTTTAAAACATTTTGAAATCTCACCACTTTGCTGTATTCATTGGTTTAAAACGTTTAGAAATCTCACCACTTTGCTGTATTCATTGGTTTAAAACGTTTAGAAATCTCACCACTTTGCTGTAGCTTTCTTTTATGCTAAATTACTACAGACACGGTAATCTGAGCTATCCGATTGGCCAGCGGTAGGCCTATGGTGCACTTGATTTGCTCTCTGGGCCCGCCTGGGAATACAGCGTTTGTACCTTCAGACACATGAAATGGTTCAAAATGGGAACACTTGGCCTACCTGGCGAGCAGGGCAGCTGAATCAGGTGCACCTACCGTCATCAGCGCCAGACGAGTAAAATAAAATACGAACCCAAGGCTTTTTTTACCGAAATGTTTGCCGATCGACTAGAAATGCCTTGGAGATCAACCGGTTGATCGCGATCGACTGGTTGATCTCCGAGGCATTTCTAGATGTAGGCACCATCAGCCTGGTGACCACTGGTCTATATCAGCCCTGTGACCACTGGTCTATATCAGCCCTATGACCACTGATCTATATCAGCCTGGTGACCACTGGTCTATATCAGCCCTATGACCACTGATCTATATCAGCCTGGTGACCACTGATCTATATCAGCCCTATGACCACTGATCTATATCAGCCTGGTGACCACTGGTCTATATCAGCCCTATGACCACTGATCTATATCAGCCTGGTGACCACTGATCTATATCAGCCCTGTGACCACTGATCTATATCAGCCTGGTGACCACTGATCTATATCAGCCTGGTGACCACTGATCTATATCAGCCTGGTGACCACTGGTCTATATCAGCCTGGTGACCACTGGTCTATATCAGCCTGGTGACCACTGGTCTATATCAGCCTGGTGACCACTGATCTATATCAGCCCTATGACCACTGATCTATATCAGCCCTATGACCACTGATCTATATCAGCCTGGTGACCACTGGTCTATATCAGCCCTATGACCACTGATCTATATCAGCCTGGTGACCACTGATCTATATCAGCCTGGTAACCACTGATCTATATCAGCCTGGTGACCACTGGTCTATATCAGCCTGGTGACCACTGGTCTATATCAGCCTGGTGACCACTGGTCTATACCAGCCTGGTGACCACTGGTCTATATCAGCCC
Organism: Salmo trutta; assembly: GCF_901001165.1. NCBI lineage: Eukaryota > Metazoa > Chordata > Actinopteri > Salmoniformes > Salmonidae > Salmo > Salmo trutta. The sequence goes on from NC_042994.1 coordinate 25,374,676, forward strand.
TGTGACCACTGATCTATACCAGCCCTGTGACCATTGGTCTATATCAGCCTGGTGACCACTGGTCTATATCAGCCTGGTGACCACTGGTCTATATCAGCCTGGTGACCACTGGTCTATATCAGCCCTGTGACCACTGGTCTGTATGAATGCAGCTGCCACTGTATTGAAGCCATTGGATGCAGTTTATCATAGAACATTCCGCTATATTACGGGCGATAGGTTCAGGACACGTCATAGCATTTTGGATCTGAAAGTAGGCTGGCCCTCTTTGAAGTCTTGTAGATTGACGGATTGCTATCTTTTGGTCTATAAAGCCCACTTGCATAAACTTCCGCCATACCTTACCTCATTGTTATCCTTCGGAAGTATGAGTTACCAGACCCAGACTCAGGCATGGCTAACCCTGGGGATCCCTTCCATCTTCACCCAGTTAGGGATATCTGGTTTTAGTTATTTTGCACCATGTGGAATGATCTCCAAAAGTTGGTGGAGTTGGTGCCTCTAGGGCGGTGGTTCCCAAAACTTTATATAGTCCCGCACCCCTTCAAACATTCAACCTCCAGCTGTACCCCCTCTAGCACCAGGGTCAGTGCACTCTCAAATGTAGTTTTTTAGCATCATTGTAAGCCTGCCACACACACACTATACGATACATTTATTAAACATAAGAATGTGTGGTGTAATGAGAAATGTATTATGTGTTAATGAGTTTAGATGTAAAGTGGTTGCAAATAGCCAATGGGATTTGTATGCAGGGGTTGAGTTATTTGAATGAACAAATGATAATGGGGTTTCTGTTCTTGCATTGAAGTGATTGGATTAGGAGATGCAAGGGCGGTAAAAGTTCAATGACGTATTGGAGAGTTGGGCTGAAGACACTGTAGAAAGTAGTCGACTGTAATGTGTTAAGGAGAACATTAAATAAATATGTTCCATTTATTATTAATTCTCTTGGAGTCTTCAGTGAAATAACCCAGCGTCTTAGGATGCAACAACTGGTTATGGGGATAACGGAATTCTGAGGCAAAATCCTCAGACTACTGATGACCAACTGAGTGAACCAGCTAGAAAGTTAGCTAGTAACTAACGTTAGTAAATTAACTGGTCAGCTGGGAAGAAACGGCTGCGTGGGCTAATGAGAGCTTTGGCACTTTTCCGTAGTTTAACCAGTTTGTGTTTCCAGGAGACTAACGAGAGCTTCAGCACATATGAGGTGCGATTTTTTTTTGCAGTTTATGGAGGCCAACGAGATAGCTGACGACCGCAGAAGAGCGGTGTTTCGATCAGTCTTGGGTTCAAAGACGTTTACGTTTGCTGAAAGATTTGGTAGCGCCGAAGAAGCCGGGAGAGGCTAGTTTCCAGGAGCTCATTTCAGCTCTGAGAGACTTTTATGTGCCAAAACGGAACGCGTTGAGCGAGAGGTATGTTTTTCGGAATAGGAAACAGTTGGCGGGAGAGACTTTAGCTGAGTATATAGCATCGCTAAAGGGACTTGTGGCTACATGTGAGTTTGGGTCTGCACTAGAGGAGCAGCTGAGGGACCAGCTAGTTTATGGAGTTGCCAGTAAGGAGCTGCTGAGGGACCAGCTAGTTTATGGAGTTGCCAGTAAGGAACTGCTGAGGGACCAGCTAGTTTATGGAGTTGCCAGTAAGGAGCTGCTGAGGGACCAGCTAGTTTATGGAGTTGCCAGTAAGGAGCTGCTGAGGGACCAGCTAGTTTATGGAGTTGCCAGTAAGGAACTGCTGAGGGACCAGCTAGTTTATGGAGTTGCCAGTAAGGAGCTGCTGAGGGACCAGCTAGTTTATGGAGTTGCCAGTAAGGAACTGCTGAGGGACCAGCTAGTTTATGGAGTTGCCAGTAAGGAACTGCTGAGGGACCAGCTAGTTTATGGAGTTGCCAGTAAGGAACTGCTGAGGGACCAGCTAGTTTATGGAGTTGCCAGTAAGGAACTGCTGAGGGACCAGCTAGTTTATGGAGTTGCCAGTAAGGAGCTGCTGAGGGACCAGCTAGTTTATGGAGTTGCCAGTAAGGAGCTGCTGAGGGACCAGCTAGTTTATGGAGTTGCCAGTAAGGAGCTGCTGAGGGACCAGCTAGTTTATGGAGTTGCCAGTAAGGAACTGCTGAGGGACCAGCTAGTTTATGGAGTTGCCAGTAAGGAGCTGCTGAGGAACCAGCTAGTTTATGGAGTTGCCAGTAAGGAGCTGCTGAGGGACCAGCTAGTTTATGGAGTTGCCAGTAAGGAGCTGCGTGGCAAGATGTTAAGCACTCCATACAGGGAGAATTTAACCTGGGTAAAAGTATTGGACATTGTCAACAACTTGGAGTACACAGCCCAGAGGATGCAGAAATTCCAGCAGACACCGACTCAGTTGAGAACCGATCAGTGGACCACAAAACGGGAGGGGCATCGATCTGACGGAGAAACAGTGGATGTCAGACCAGAGGGGGGAGACCTCAAAGCCCCGTTTTTGCTGTTTGGAGACAAGAAATTCATAGCAGACCTGCCATTACAAGGAGTTCCAATGCAGAGCGTGCCAGAAGACTGGCCATCTTGAAAGGGCTTGCAGGGGGAGAGTATCTGCGGGGAACAGTGCGGTGTCTAAGTAACGCTCTCAAACAGCGCACTCTAATCCAGTGAAGGGGACACGCTACTGGACAACAGATCAAGTTGAGGAGGCCGAACTGCTATTGCCTGCAGGCTCCAGCACAGTCGGAAATCACCAGTCAGAAAAGAGCTTGGGACTTTTTACTGTGTGTAGTGATTGTTAGTACGTGAAACCTTACATGGTCATGGTGAGATGTAACGGGGGAAAAGATAAAGATGGAGGTAGATACTCGGGCCGCCATGTCTATTATCTCAGAGAAGCTGTACAACAGCAGATTTAAGAAGCATAAACTATAATCATGTGATGTCGTTTTGAGAACTTACTCAGCTCAGCCGATTCAGTAATTAAGACAGCTGGAGGTTAAAGTGAAATGTGGTGCTCAGGTGTTACCACTACCTCTATTAGTGTCAAAAGGGAAGTGTCTTACGCTAATGGGGAGGAACTGGATTCAGCACCTCAAATTAGATTGGTCAATGTGAACCATGTGTCAGACCCAGTTGCGCAGCTGTGTGATAAATATGCTGAGGTGTTTAGTGGTGAACTCAGTGTGGTAAATGGAGTTAAAACCAAAATGCAAGTGTCAGAGTAAGATGTTCCAAAATTTTGTAAGGCTAGACCTGTGCCTTCTGCACTCAGAGAGGCAGTAGACAAACAGCTTACAGAGCTAGAAAAACAAGGAGTGATCACACCCATTGAATACAGCGAACCTATAGTTTGCATTCCAAAGACAAACGGGGGGGTGTCAGAATATGTCATGATTACAAGGTGACTGTAAATGCATGGGTGGATGTGGACCAGTACCCCTTTACCAAAGACACAGGACTTGTTTGCTACTTCAGCCGGGGGTTGTCACGTCCTGACCAGTAAAAGGGTTTACTTGTCATTGTAGTTTGGTCAGGGCGTGGCAGGGGGTGTTTGTTTTGTGTGTTTCGGAGTTTTTGGTTTAGGTTCTATGTTTTCTATTTCTATGTTTAAATCTAGTTTTCTATTTCTATGTTGGGTTTTTGGTAGGACCTCCAATTAGAGACAGCTGGTTGTCGTTGCCTCTAATTGGAGGCCATATTTAGTTGAGGTTTGTTTCACTTGTGTTTTGTGGGTGGTTATTTTCTGTATAGCCTGTGTGCCTTATGGAACTGTTTTTCGTCGTTTGTTCATTTTAAGTGGTTTCATCGAATAAATTAAGTATGAGCACTTTACCCGCTGCGCCTTGGTCCAATCCTTACGACGCCTATGACAGGGGTAAACAGTTCACAAAGTGGTAGACCTTACACAGGCCTACCAGCGAGTGGAGGTAGATCAAGAGTCAAAGCATTTCCTGACTCTAAACACGTTGAAAGGTTTATACCAGATGAATAGACTGCCTTATGGAGTATCCAGCGCTCCGGCTATATTCCAGCGTATTATGGACCAGGTCTCACAGGGTTTACCTGGTGTTGTGTGCTTTCTAGATGACATTCTTATCACAGGGCAATTGGCAGAGGACCCCTTACAGAACGTAGAAGCTGCAAGAGCATGGGTTAAGAGTAAACAGGGACAAGTGTGCATTATTTCAGTCTAGTGTCACTTACTTAGGTCACAGGATAGATGAACAGGGGCTACATCCAGTGCAGGACAAGACTGAAGCCATAGCAAAGGCTCCAGAGAGCAATCCAAACTATCGAGTGTCATTTTTAGATGTACTTCCCATTTTAGCTAAGGACATAGCCAGGGAAACTACCAAGGACAAGGGTTTGGCAAAGGTGAAGTGCTTCACACTTACAGGGTGGCCTAACCAATGTTACTGATCCTGAACTAAAGCCTTATTGGGGGAGAAGGGATGAGCTCCCTATAGAAAGTGATTGTGTGTTATTGGGTATGTAAGCGGTGGTGCCGGTCTACTCTACAGAGGGACCTACTGAAGGAGCTACAGGAAAACCACTGGGCCATATGGTCAAAATGAAAACTCTTGCAAGGAGCCACTTTTGGTGGCCCAGGTTAGACTCAGACATAGAAGACATGGTAAGGAGATGCCAGGTGTGTCAGTCTAATAGACATATGCCCAACCTTGCACCAGTGCATCCTTGGAAATGGCCTGAGAGGCCCTGGCAGCGCATCCATATAGATTTTGCTCAAAAGGGAAAGCACCAGTTCTTAGTAGTTACAGATGCATACTCATACTGGCCAGAAGTAAATTGTATGAGTAATACTTCAGCTACAGCCATGGTAGAGACACTCCGGGGTATGTTCTCAGCCTACGGGTTAGTTGAGGAGTGTGTTTCAGACAATGGCCCACAGCTGGTGTCAAAAGAGATGGAGACATTGTTCCAGTTGAATGCTTGAAATGGCGCAGCAGAGCGACTTGTACAGAATCTAAAACAGGCTCAAGAGAAGGACAAGTCATCAGGACGGTCTGCACAGCATAGTGTGGACAGCTTTCTGTTTGCCTACAGGAATACGCCACATGACACTACTGGAAAAAGTCCAGCAGAGTTGTTCGTTAAACGACAGGTTAGAACAAGGTTATCACTGGTGAAACCCAGTTTTTCAGCTGACATGCAGTCTAAGATACAGGACAAGGGGATGAGCAAACGTCTTGGTTTTTTTCAATCGGAAACAAACAATGCTTGTCCGAGTTTACCGGAGAGGAGAGAGAGAGAGAGAGAAATGGGTACCCGGGGTTGTGAAAAGGGTACTTGGTCCTGTAACTTACTTAGTGCAGACTGAGGGAAAATTGTGTAGGAAGCATGTGGATCAAATGATGATGTAACACAAGTGATTGGATTAGGAGATGCAAGGGCGGTAAAAGTTCAATGACGTATTGGAGAGTTGGGCTGAAGACACTGTAGAAAGTAGTCGACTGTAATGTGTTAAGGAGAACATTAAATAAATATGTTCCATTTATTATTAATTCTCTTGGAGTCTTCAGTAAAAGAACCCAGCGTCTTAGGATGCAACAGAATGAGTGACAGTTTGTGTCACAACCCGGCTCGTGGGAAGTGACAGAGAGCTCTTATAGGACCAGCACACAAATAATAATATAAATATAATAATTCTGCTCTTTATTTAGCCATCTTACATATAAAACCTTGTTTGTTTATCAAAAATTGTTAATAACTCATCACAGGTTAATGAGAAGGGTGTGCTTGAAAGGATGCACATAACTCTGCAATGTTGGGTTGTATTGGAGAGTCTCAGTCTTAAATCATTTCCCACACACAGTCTGTGCCTGTATTTGGTTTTCATGCTAGTGAGGGCCGAGAATCCACTCTCACATAGGTACATGGTTGCAAAGGGCATCAGTGTCTTAACAGCGCGATTTGCCAAGGCAGGATACTCTGAGTGCAGCCCTATCCAGAAATCTGGCTGTGGCTTCTGATTAAATTCAATTTTCACAGAACCGCTTGTTGCAATTTCGATGAGGCTCTCTTGTTCAGATACCGGTAAGTGGACTGGAGGCAGGGCATGAAAGGGATAATGAATCCAGTTGTTTCTGTCATCCATTTTGGGAAAGTACCTGCGTAATTGCACACCCAACTCACTCAGGTGCTTCACTATATCACATTGACATTGTCCGTAAGCTTGAGTTCATTTGCACACAAAAAAATCATAGATTGATGGAAAGACCTGTGTGTTGTCTTTGTTAATGAAGACAGAGAAGAGCTCCAACTTCATAATCATTGCCTCAATTTTGTCCAGCACATTGAATATACAGTTGAAGTTTACATACACCTTAGCCAAATACATTTAAACTCAGTGTTTCACAATTCCTGACATTTAATTAATCCTAGTAAAAATTCCCTGTCTTAGGTCAGTTAGGATCACCACTTTATTTTAAGGATGTGAAATGTCAGAATAATAGTAGAGAGAATTATTTATTTCAGCTTTTATTTCTTTCATCACATTCCCAGTGGGTCAGAAGTTTACATACACTCAATTAGTATTTGGTAGCATTTGCTTTAAATTGTTTAACTTGAGTCAAACGTTTCGGGTAACCTTCCACAAGCTTCCCACAATAAGTTGGGTGAATTTTGGCCCATTCCTCCTGACAGAGCGGGTGTAACTGAGTCAGGTTTGTTTGCCTCCTTGCTCGCACACACTTTTTCAGTTCTGCCCACAAATGTTCTATAGGATTGAGGTCAGGGCTTTGTGATGGCCACTCCAATACCTTGACTTTGTTGTCCTTAAGCCATTTTGACACAACTTTGGAAGTATGCTTGGGGTCATTGTCCATTTGGAAGACCCATTTGCGACCAAGCTTTAACTTCCTGACTGATGTCTTGAGATGTTGCTTCAATATATACACATAATTTTCCTGCCTCATGATGCCATCTATTTTGTGAAGTGCACCAGTCCCTCCTTCAGCAAAGCACCCCCACAACATGATGTTGCCACCCCCGTGCTTCATGGTTGGGATGGTGTTCTTTTGCTTGCAAGCCTCCCCCTTTTTCCTCCAAACATAACGATGGTCATTATGGCCAAACAGTTCTATTTTTGTTTCATCAGACCAGAGGACATTTCTCCAAAAAGCACTATCTTTGTCCCCATGTGCAGTTGCAAACCGTAGTCTTGCTTTTTATGGCAGTTTTGAGCAGTGGCTTCTTCCTTGCTGAGCGGCCTTTCAGGTTATGTCGATATAGGACTTGTTTTACTGTGGACCTTTGTACCTGTTTCCTCCAGCATTTTCACAAGGTCCTTTGCTGTTGTTCTGGGATTGATTTGCACTTTTCGCATCAAAGTATGTTCATCTCTAGGAGACAGAACGCGTCTCTTTCCTGAGCGGTATGATGGCTGCGTGGTCCCATGGTGTTTATACTTGCGTACTATTGTTTGTACAGATGAACGTGGTACCTTCAGGCATTTGGAAATTGCTCCCAAGGATGAACCAGACTTGTGGAGCTCTACAGTTTTTTTCTGAGGTCTTGGCTGATTTTCCCATGATGTCAAGCAAAGAGGCACTGAGTTTGAAGGTAGGCCTTGAAATACATCCACAGGTACACCACCAATTGACTCAAATGATGTCAGTTAGCCTATCAGAAGCTTCTAAAGCCATGACATCATTTTTTGGAATTTTCCAAGCTGTTTAAAGGCACAGTCAACTTAGTGTATGTAAACATCTGACCGTCTGGAATTGTGATACAGTGAATTATAAGTGAAATAATCTGTAAACAATTGTTGGAAAAAATACTTGTGTCATGCACAAAGTAGATGTCCTAACCGACTTGCCAAAACTATAGTTTGTTAACAAGAAATGTGTGGAGTGATTGAAAAACAAGTTTTAATGACTCCAACCTAAGTTTATGTAATCTTCCGACTTCAACTGTAGTTGCGGAGAGTCCCTGTAATCCTAGATTCAGATCATTCAGGAGAGATAAAACATCACCCAGATAGGACAGTCGTGTGAGAAACTCCTCATCATGCAAGCGGTCAGACAAGTGAATATGATGGTCAGTAAATAAAACTTTAAGCTCGTCTCTCAATTCAAAAAAACGTGTCAATACTTTGCCCCTTGATAACCAGCACATATGTTGTAAAAGCGTTACATGGTCGCTGCCCATACCATTGCATAGTGCAGAAAATACACAAGAGTTCAGGGGCCTTGCTTTACCAAAGTTAACCATTTTCACTGTAGTGTCCAAAACGTCTTTCAAGCGGTCAGGCATTCCCTTGGCAGCAAGAGCCTCTCAGTGGATGCTGCAGTGTACACAAATGGCATGGGAGCAACTGCTTGCATGCACGTTACTACTCCACTATGTCTCCCTGTTTTGGCTTTTGCGCCATCAGTACAGATATGAACACATCTTGACCATCAAAGTAAGCCCATTTGATGTCACAAAGCTCTCCAGTACTTAAAAATATCCTCTCCTGTTGTCCTAGTTTCCAGTGGTTTGCCGAAGAGGATGTCTTGCTTAATTGACCCCGATGAACGTACCTGACATATACCAGGAGCTGTGCCAGGCCCGCCACGTCTGTTGACTCATCCAGCTAGAACGCATAGAATCCTAGCCACTCGGTAGCTCACCATATAAGATGCTTCCAGACCCTTCTTATTAATGGTATCTGTTGCTTTTATACATGTCTTATTACTCAAACGTCGTCTTAATTCTCACTCAAAAAACTCCCGTGGCTTATTTTTCAAATTGACATGTTTTGTATCTAAATGTCTGCACAAGAGTGAAGGTTTCATTGAGTTGTGAGATAGTTATTTTGCACATATAACACACTGTGGCTGAGGAAAGGCACTACTCCCAATATAAGTGAACCCCAAATCAATGTAGTTCTCGTTATATTTGGCGTTCCCCCCTACGGCATTGCTCGTACCCCTGTGGGTACGCGTACCCCAGTTTGGGAATACCTGCTCCAGGGCATCAGTTGGATGTTACAGGGCCTTTTACTGAACAATGTGGGTTTTTATATGATTGGGTTTTGCTTTTGGTGTTTTGTAATTGATGTGTTTATGGATATGTTTTTGTAATGATGTGTTTATAGATATGTATAGTGTGATTGATGTGTTTATAAATATGTATTGTGTAATAATGTGTTTATAGATATGTATAGTGTAATTGATGTGTTTATGGATATGTATAGTGTAATTGATGTGTTTATAGATATGTATAGTGTAATGATGTGTTTATAGATATGTATAGTGTAATGATGTGTTTATAGATATGTATAGTGTGATTGATGTGTTTATAGATATGTATAGTGTGATTGATGTGTTTATAGATATGTATAGTGTGATTGATGTGTTTATAGATATGTATAGTGTAATTGATGTGTTTATAGATATGTATAGTGTAATGATGTGTTTATGGATATGTATAGTGTAATTGATGTGTTTATAGATATGTATAGTGTAATTGATGTGTTTATAGATATGTATAGTGTGATTGATGTGTTTATAGATATGTATAGTGTGATTGATGTGTTTATAGATATGTATAGTGTGATTGATGTGTTTATAGATATGTATAGTGTAATGATGTGTTTATAGATATGTATAGTGTAATTGATGTGTGTATAGATATGTATAGTGTGATTGATGTGTTTATAGATATGTATTGTGTAATAATGTGTTTATAGATATGTATAGTGTAACTGTTGTTTAGTGATGTGTTAATGCAGGGCTCATTTGGGAAAGAGGTCTCAGCATGAATCCCTGGCTAAATAACACACACAGAGAGACAAAGACCCACACACCTCCATGTCACTGTCATTTCCCCTCGGTCTCCATGACTACAGTCACATTGCAGAACCCCGGCTTGGCATTTATGAATTTGTCTTCAGCCTGTGTGTGTGTGTTTCAGTAGGTAATTGAGACTGTAAGGCATTCCTACTATTGATTATTGATGCATTATGAAATACATAGTCCTTACACACTAACACAATCAGGTTATATCAATTACACACACACACACTGTAACGGCTGTCTTCTGAAATGAACCAAGGCGCAGCAGGTATGTGAATACTCATGGTCATTTATTGCCAAAAAAGGAGTAGAGCATTCACTTAACAACAAAAAAGGGTGACAACAGTGACAGTTCTACAGGCTATACAAGCAGTGTAAAAAACAACCACCCACAACCCCACAAGGCAAAGTAGGCACCTTATGTGTGACTCCCAATCAACCACAACCCTCTACAGCTGTGCTTGATTGGAAGTCACACGGCCAAAATCAATGAAACAATAAAAAACACACACTCCCTTCTGCCACGTCCTGACCCAACTACCCCCTCTACTGGTCAGGACGTGACACACACACACACACACCTGAACAGGGAAAGTGGGAGGAGGAGAGAACAGGGGAGGAGTGAATAGGGGAGGAGAGAATAGGGGAGAAGAGAATAGGGGAGGAGAGAACCGGGGAGGAGAGGAGAGGGGATATGCGGAGGAAAGGAGAGTGAGAGGAGATAAAAGAGAGAGACAGAGGTGGAGAGGGACAGGGAGAGAGACAGGGAGAGAGACAGAGGTGGAGAGGGACAGGGAGAGAATGCCCACAGGGAGGAGGTCGTAGGAAGAGTTTTTGTGTTATGAGAACATTTGCTGCAACCTAACGAATGTTCCGGGAACTTGCACAGAACCAATTTTGGTTTTCAGTGAAAACATTACTGGTAAGCTGTGTCATTACATTACCAGGAAACCTAATAAGACGTTTTGAGGAATGTTCTGTGGTGGTTGTTACAGATGTTGTGCACAACATTTAGTGAATCTTCAGGAGAAGATTTATTTTAAAACATTTTTTTTTTAGATGTTGATATCAAAAACATTATTTGAATGTTTTCGTGATGTTATAATCCTTAGATAAAACCCTATCTAGAATTTAATGGGGAATCTTAGCTAACGTTATGGGAATGTTCCCGGTTTGCTGGGCTCACACTCAGCTATCCCTCTCCAAACACACCATGAAACTCATCCCTCTCTCTTCTCATCTCTCTCTTCTCATCCCTCTCTCTTCTCATCCTTCTCTCTTCTCATCTCTCTCTTCTCATCCCTCTCTCTTCTCATCCCTCTCTCTTCTCATCCCTCTCTCTTCTCATCCCACTCTCTTCTCATCCTTCTCATCTCTCTCTTCTCATCTCTCTCTCTTCTCATCCCTCTCTCTTCTCATCCTTCTCTCTTCTCATCCCTCTCTCTTCTCATCCTTCTCTCTTCTCATCCTTCTCTCTTCTCATCCTTCTCTCTTCTCATCTCTCTCTCTTCTCATCTCTCTCTCTTCTCATCTCTCTCTCTTTTCATCCCTCTCTCTTCTCATCCTTCTCTCTTCTCATCCCTCTCTCTTCTCATCCCTCTCTCTTCTCATCCTTCTCTCTTCTCATCCTTCTCTCTTCTCATCCTTCTCTCTTCTCATCCTTCTCTCTTCTCATCTCTCTCTCTTCTCATCTCTCTCTCTTCTCATCTCTCTCTCTTCTCATCTCTCTCTTCTCATCCCTCTCTCTTCTCATCCTTCTCTCTTCTCATCCTTCTCTCTTCTCATCTCATCTCTCTCTCTTCTCATCCTTCTCTCTTCTCATCTCTCTCTCTTCTCATCTCTCTCTCTTCTCATCTCTCTCTCTTTTCATCCTTCTCTCTTCTCATCTCTCTCTCTTCTCATCTCTCTCTCTTTTCATCCCTCTCTCTCCTCATCCTTCTCTCTGTCTTTACAGTGCTAATACCATCAACCTCTTTTCTCTCCTTTATGTGTATAATGAGCTTCTCTTAATCCAAGAATGTTCTCTCTCACTCTCTCTCCCTCCTCTCGTTACCTCCCCATCTTACACTCCTTTCATCTTTGTCTCCTTATTTCAACTTTAGGTAATTAAACCTCATTCCTGTCTCTTTTCCGTTTTCTTCTGCTCCTACATACTGTTCTTCTTGGTTCCTCTTCTCTCTCTGTCTTTCTGTCTATGTATTCCTCTCTTGGTTTCTCCTTCCATTTCCTCTCTTCACCTTTTTCCAACCATCCCCCTCCCCATATACCCTCCACATCTCTTCTCACCGTCCCCCATATACCCTCCACATCTCTTCTCACCATCCCCCATATACCCTCCACATCTCTTCTCACCATCTCCCTCCCCATATACCTCCACATCTCTTCTCACCGTCCCCCATATACCCTCCACATCTCTTCTCACCATCCCCTCCCCATATACCCTCCACATCTCTTCTCACCATCCCCCTCCCCATATACCCTCCACATCTCTTCTCACCATCTCCCTCCCCATATACCCTCCACATCTCTTCTCACCATCCCGCTCCCCATATACCCTCCATATCTCTTCTCACCATCTCCTCCCCATATACCCTCCACATCTCTTCTTACCGTCCCCCTCCCCATATACCCTCCACATCTCTTCTCACCATCCCGCTCCCCATATACCCTCCATATCTCTTCTCACCATCCCCTCCCCATATACCCTCCACATCTCTTCTCACCATCCCCTCCCCATATACCCTCCACATCTCTTCTCACCATCCCCTCCCCATATACCCTCCATATCTCTTCTCACCATCCCCTCCCCATATACCCTCCACATCTCTTCTCACTGTCCCCCCATATACCCTCCACATCTCTTCTCACCATCCCCCTCCCCATATACCCTCCACATTTCTTCTCACCGTCCCCCCATATACCCTCCACATCTCTTCTCACCATCCCCTCCCCATATACCCTCCATATCTCTTCTCACCATCCCCCTCCCCATATACCCTCCACATCTCTTCTCACCATCCCCCTCCCCATATACCCTCCACATCTCTTCTCACCATCTCCTCCCCATATACCCTCCACATCTCTTCTCACCATTCCCCTCCCCATATAGCCTCCACATCTCTCCCCATATACCCTCCACATCTCTCCCCACATACCCTCCACATCTCTCCCATATACCCTCCACATCTCTCCCCATATACCCTCCACATCTCTCCCCATATACCACTCCTCATCTCTCCCCTTATACCCTCCACATCTCTCCCCTTATACCCTCCACATCTCTCCCCATATACCCTCCACATCTCTCCTCTTATACCCTCCTCATCTCTCCCCACATACCCTCCACATCTCTCCCCACATACCCTCCATATCTCTCCCCACATACCCTCCACATCGCTCTCCATATACCCTCCACATCTCTCCCCATATACCCTCCTCATCTCTCCCCATATACCCTCTTCATCTCTCCCCATATACCCTCCACATCTCTCCCCATATACCCTCCACATCTCTCCCCATATACCCTCCACATCTCTCCCCATATACCTTCCTCATCTCTCCCCATATACCTTCCTCATCTCTCCCCATATACCCTCCTCATCTCTCCCCATATACCTTCCTCATCTCTCCCCATATACCCTCCACATCTCTCCCCATATACCCTCCACATCTCTCCCCATATACCCTCCACATCTCTCCCCATATACCACTCCTCATCTCTCCCCATATACCCTCCACATCTCTCCCCTTATACCCTCCTCATCTCTCCCCATATACCCTCCTCATCTCTCCCCATATACCCTCCACATCTCTCCCCTTATACCCTCCACATCTCTCCCCATATACCCTCCTCATCTCTCCCCATATACCCTCTTCATCTCTCCCCATATACCCTCCACATCTCTCCCCATATACCCTCCACATCTCTCCCCATATACCACTCCACATCTCTCCCCATATACCTTCCTCATCTCTCCTCATATACCCTCCACATTACATTTACATTTAAGTCATTTAGCAGACGCTCTTATCCAGAGCGACTTACAAATTGGTGCATTCACCTATAATATCCAGTAGAACAAACACTTTACAATAGTGCATCTAAATCCTTTAAAGGGGGGGGGGTTAGAAGGATTACTTTATCCTATCCCAGGTATTCCTTAAAGAGGTGGGGTTTCAGGTGTCTCCGGAAGGTGGGGATTGACTCCGCTGTCCTGGCATCGTGAGGGAGATTGTTCCACCATTGGGGTGCCAGAGCGGCGAACAGTTTTGACTGGGCTGAGCGGGAACTGTGCTTCCTCAGAGGTAGGGAGGCGAGCAGGCCAGAGGTGGATGAACGCAGTGCCCTTGTTTGGGTGTAGGGCCTGATCAGAGCCTGAAGGTACGGAGGTGCCGTTCCCCTCACAGCTCCGTAGGCAAGCACCATGGTCTTGTAGCGGATGCGAGCTTCAACTGGAAGCCAGTGGAGAGAGCGGAGGAGCGGGGTGACGTGAGAGAACTTGGGAAGGTTGAACACCAGACGGGCTGCGGCGTTCTGGATGAGTTGTAGGGGTTTGATGGCACAGGCATCAAACCCCACATCTCTCCCCATATACCCTCCACATCTCTCCCCATATACCCTCCACATCTCTCCCCTTATACCCTCCTCATCTCTCCCCATATACCCTCCACATCTCTCCCCATATACCCTCCACATCTCTCCTCTTATACCCTCCACATCTCTCCTCTTATACCCTCCTCATCTCTTCCCATATACCCTCCACATCTCTCCCCATATACCCTCCACATCTCTCCCCATATACCCTCCACATCTCTCCCCATATACCCTCCACATCTCTCCCCATATACCCTCCACATCTCTCCCCATACACCCTCCTCATCTCTCCCCATATACCCTCTTCATCTCTCCCCATATACCCTCCACATCTCTCCCCATATACCCTCCACATCTCTCCCCATATACCTTCCTCATCTCTCCCCATATACCCTCCTCATCTCTCCCCATATACCTTCCTCATCTCTCCCCATATACCCTCCACATCTCTCCCCATATACCCTCCACATCTCTCCCCATATACCACTCCTCATCTCTCCCCATATACCCTCCACATCTCTCCCCTTATACCCTCCACATCTCTCCCCATATACCCTCCACATCTCTCCCCATATACCCTCCACATCTCTCCCCATATACCACTCCTCATCTCTCCCCATATACCCTCCACATCTCTCCCCATATACCCTCCACATCTCTCCCCATATACCACTCCTCATCTCTCCCCATATACCCTCCACATCTCTCCCCTTATACCCTCCACATCTCTCCCCATATACCCTCCTCATCTCTCCCCATATACCCTCCACATCTCCCCCCATATACCCTCCACATCTCTCCTCTTATACCCTCCTCATCTCTCCCCATATACCCTCCACATCTCTCCCCATATACCCTCCACATCTCTCCCCATATACCCTCCACATCTCTCCCCATATACCCTCCACATCTCTCTTCTTATACCCTCCACATCTCTCCTCTTATACCCTCCTCATCTCTTCCCATATACCCTCCACATCTCTCCCCATATACCCTCCCCATCACTCCCCATATACCCTCCACATCTCTCCCCATATACCCTCCACATCTCTCCTCTTATACCCTCCACATCTCTCCTCTTATACCCTCCTCATCTCTCCCCATATACCCTCCACATCTCTCCCCATATACCCTCCACATCTCTCCCCATAAATCCTCCACATCTCTCCTCTAATACCCTCCACATCTCTCCTCTTATACCCTCCACATCTCTCCCCATATACCCTCCACATCTCTCCCCATATACCCTCCACATCTCTCCTCTTATACCCTCCACATCTCTCCTCTTATACCCTCCTCATCTCTCCCCATATACCCTCCTCATCTCTCCCCATATACCCTCCACATCTCTCCCCATATACCCTCCACATCTCTCCCCATATACCCTCCACATCTCTCCTCTTATACCATCCTCATCTCTCCCCATATACCCTCCTCATCTCTCCCCATATACCCTCCACATCTCCCCCCATATACCCTCCACATCTCTCCCCATATACCCTCCACATCTCTCCTCTTATACCCTCCTCATCTCTCCCCATATATCCTCCACATCTCTCCCCATATACCCTCCACATCTCTCCCCATATACCCTCCTCATTTCTCCCCATATACCACTCCACATCTGTCTTCATATACCCTCCTCATCTCTCCCCATATACCTTCCTCATCTCTCCCCATATACCCTCCTCATCTCTCCCCATATACCCTCCACATCTCTCCCCATATACCCTCCTCATCTCTCCCCATATACCCTCCACATCTCTCCCCATATACCCTCCTCATCTCTCCCCATATACCCTCCACATCTCTCCCCATATACCACTCCACATCTGTCTTCATATAACCTATCTTCTTACCATCTCTTCTTACGATCTCTCCTATCTCTTTTACCTCCTGTCTCCCTAACCCTGTCCTCCTCTCACCCCTCCTGTCTTGCATACTGCACTCTCTCCTCTTCTTTCTCTCAAACTTAATTAATCTCTCAGTAACATTTTACTGTAGGTGTCCTTAGTCATGCACTCATAAATCCTTTATGACAGCTATGTAACACATTACAATTTTTGTCCTACACCTTCAAAAGTAATGGCATAAGATGTTATGAAAGTAGTTATAATGAGTGTTACAGATGACTGTTCATCCTGTTGTCATTTACCAAATCTCTAACATTCTGGTAGGTAGTCTACACCTCTAACATACTGGTAGGTAGTCTACATCTCTAACATACTGGTAGGTAGTCTACATCTCTAACATACTGGTAGGTAGTCTACATCTCTAACGTACTGGTAGGTAGTCTACACCTCTAACATACTGGTAGGTAGTCTACATCTCTAACATACTGGTAGGTAGTCTACACCTCTAACATACTGGTAGGTAGTCTGCATCTCTAACATACTGGTAGGTAGTCTACACCTCTAACATACTGGTAGGTAGTCTACATCTCTAACATACTGGTAGGTAGTCTACATCTCTAACATACTGGTAGGTAGTCTACATCTCTAACATACTGGCAGGTAGTCTACATCTCTAACATACTGGCAGGTAGTCTACATCTCTAACATACTGGTAGGTAGTCTACATCTCTAACATACTGGTAGGTAGTCTACATCTCTAACATACTGGCAGGTAGTCTACATCTCTAACATACTGGTAGGTAGTCTACATCTCTAACATACTGGTAGATAGTCTACATCTCTAACATACTGGTAGGTAGTCTACATCTCTAACATACTGGTAGGTAGTCTACACCTCTAACATACTGGTAGGTAGTCTACACCTCTAACATACTGGTAGGTAGTCTACATCTCTAACATACTGGTAGGTAGTCTACATCTCTAACATACTGGTAGGTAGTCTACATATCTAACATACTGGTAGGTAGTCTACATCTCTAACATACTGGTAGGTAGTCTACATCTCTAACATAATGGCAGGTAGTCTACATCTCTAACATACTGGTAGGTAGTCTACATCGCTAACATACTGGTAGGTAGTCTACACCTTTAACATACTGGTAGGTAGTCTACATCTCTAACATACTGGTAGGTAGTCTACATCTCTAACATACTGGTAGGTAGACTACACCTCTAACATACTGGTAGGTAGTCTACACCTCTAACATACTGGTAGGTAGTCTACATTTCTAACATACTGGTAGGTAGTCTACATCTCTAACATACTGGTAGGTTGACAAGCTACAGAAGAGGCTACGCTAATGCAAAGGAGATTGGAATGACAAGTGGACTACACGTCTCGAATGTTCAGAAAGTTAAGCTTACGTTGCAAAAATCTTTTTGACTAAAATGACGAAATTGATACAGTACTGCTGGCTGGTGGAGTAGACTAGCTAGCAGTGGCTGCGTTGTTGACTTTGTTTGAACGTGTAGCTAGCTAGGTAACCTCGATAGTTTCAGTACTACACCTTGTCATGATACAAAAGCAACTTTGTAGCTAGCTAACATAACACTAATCAAGACGTTCCTTTGTAATGTATTTAGTTTGTACAATGCTGCTCGTCGGTAATAGTTGGCTAGGTTTGGAAAAAATGGCGTCGCGGGGGACGGAAATAGCTGGCTAGCTAACCTCGATAATTACTAAAATACACAATTATCAAGCTATGACAAAGCTATGACAAAGACAACTATGTAGCTAGCTATGTTGTTATGCAGACTGTGTAATAGCAGTTGTTATTAACAGTTGACATAAGAGCCTATGACAACAGTCTGATCAGTCATCTAACACCCGTTATAACTAGTTTTATGACATCTTATGCCATTACTCATAACTATTTAAAACCACTTATGACAGCTTTTGACGCATGTTAAAATGTGTTATATAGCTGTTATAAAGACTTTATGAATGCATGAATAAGGACACCTACAGTAAAGTATACCAATCTCGCTCTCTTCCTCTTTCTCTCTCTCTCCCCCTTCTTTCTTGCTCTCACCCTCTCTCTCTCTCTCTCTCTCTCTCTCGCTCTCTCTCCCCCTTCCCTCTCTGTCTCTCCCTCTCCTCTCTCCCTCTCCCTCCCCCTCTCTCTCTCTCTGTATGGATGGGTACTACCAGTGTGTTAGAGTACTGAACCATAGGGGACTTCATTTGAAGACAGAACTTAATTCTCTCTCTCTTCTCTCTTTGTCTCTCTCTCTCTCTCTCGCTCTAGTCTCTCCTCTATCTTCTCTCTCTCCTCTCTCCTCTCTCTCTCTCCTCTCTCTCTCTCCTCTCTCTCTCCTCTCTTTCTCTAGGTGTGGTCTATGGATGGTTACTATAAGGGGAGGCGTGTATTAGAGTACAGGACCATGGGAGACTTCACTAGAGGACAGAATTTTGTCCAGCACCTCTTACCTCACCCCTGGGCCGGGACAGGTCATGTGGTCTATAACGGATCACTGTACTACAACAAACACCAGAGCAACATACTGGTATGTTACACACACACACACACACACACACACACACACACACACACACACACACACACACACAAGTGCAGACCGCCGTGAGGTGTAGGACAGGGAGACAGAGAGAGAGGGGGGACAGGGAAAACACAGAGAGAGGGGTAACTGGAGTCAAGGAGAGAGGAGACAGGGGAGACAGGGACACAGAAGAGGGGTCAGTGTGTATGTCCCTCTGTTTCCCCTGTCTCTGTGGTCTCTCTTTCCAATCTCTCTGCGTCCTACGGTTTCCATTCTCTCTGTGTCCCCCTGTCTCCCCTCTATCTGTGTCCCCCTGCCTCCCCTCTCTCTGTGTCTCCCTGCCTCCCCTCTCTCTGTGTCTCCCTGCCTCCCCTCTCTCTGTGTCTCCCTGTCTCCCCTCTCTCTGTGTCTCCCTGTCTCCCCTCTCTCTGTGTCTCCCTGCTTCCCCTCTCTCTGTGTCTCCCTGTCTCCCCTCTCTCTGTGTCCCCCTGCCTCCCCTCTCTCTGTGTCTCCCTGCCTCCCCTCTCTCTGTGTCTCCCTGCCTCCCCTCTCTCTGTGTCTCCCTGCCTCCCCTCTCTCTGTGTCTCCCTGCCTCCCCTCTCTCTGTGTCTCCCTGTCTCCCCTCTCTCTGTGTCCCCCTGCCTCCCCTCTCTCTGTGTCTCCCTGCCTCCCCTCTCTCTCTGTCTCCCTGTTTCCCCTCTCTCTGTGTCTCCCTGCCTCCCCTCTCTCTCTGTCTCCCTGTTTCCCCTCTCTCTCTGTCCCCTGTCTCCCCTCACTCTGTGTCCCCTGTCTCCCCTCTCTCTGTGTCCCCTGTCTCCCCTCTCTCTGTGTCCCCTGTCTATCCTCTCTCTGTGTTCCCCTGACTCCCCTCTCTCTGTGACCCCTGTCTCCCCTCTCTCTGTGTTCCCCTGTCTCCCCTGTTTCTGTGTCCCCTGTCTATCCTCTCTCTGTGTTCCCCTGACTCCCCTCTCTCTGTGTCTCCCTGTCTCCCCTCTCTCTGTGTCTCCCTGCCTCCCCTCTCTCTGTGTCCCCTGTCTCCCCTCTCTCTGTGTCCCCTGTCTATCCTCTCTCTGTGTTCCCCTGACTCCCCTCTCTCTGTGTCCCCTGTCTCCCCTCTCTCTGTGTTCCCCTGTCTCCCCTGTTTCTGTGTCCCCTGTCTATCCTCTCTCTGTGTTCCCTGTCTATCCTCTCTCTGTGTTCCCCTGACTCCCCTCTCTCTGTGTCTCCCTGTCTCCCCTCTCTCTGTGTCCCCCTGCCTCCCCTCTCTCTGTCTCCCTGCCTCCCCTCTCTCTGTGTCTCCCTGCCTCCCCTCTCTCTGTGTCTCCCTGCCTCCCCTCTCTCTCTGTGTTCCCTGTCTATCCTCTCTCTGTGTCTCCCTGCCTCCCCTCTCTCTGTGTCTCCCTGTCTCCCCTCTCTCTGTGTCTCCCTGCCTCCCCTCTCTCTGTGTTCCCCTGTCTCCCCTGTTTCTGTGTCCCCTGTCTATACTCTCTCTGTGTTCCCCTGACTCCCCTGTTTCTGTGTCCCCTGTCTATCCTCTCTCTGTGTTCCCCTGACTCCCCTCGCTCTGTGACCACCTGACTCCCCTGTCTGCCCTTTCTCTACATGTCTCTCCTGTCTCCCCTCTCTCTACATGTCTCTCCTGACCCCCCACTCTCTCTGTCCCCATGTCCTCTCTCTGTCCCCCTGTCCACTCTCTGTCCACTTGTCCTCTCTCTCTGTCCCCCTGTCCTCTCTCTGTCCCCCTGTCTTCTCTCTCTGTCCCCCTGTCCTCTCTCCGTCTCCCTGTCCGATCTCTGTCCCCATGTCCTCTCTCTGACCCCCTGTCCTGTCCCGCAGGTGCAGTACCACTTCCGTTCCCGTAACGTGGTGATCCAGAGGAGTCTGAGTGGAGCGGGTTACAACAACACCTTCCCCTACAGCTGGGGGGGGTCTTCTGATATAGACCTGATGGCTGATGAGACCGGCTTCTGGGCAGTCTACGCCTCCATACCTAACGCTGGGAACATACTGGTAGGTAGTCTACATCTCTAACATACTGGTAGGTAGTCTACATCTCCAACATACTGGTAGGTAGTCTACATCTCTAACATACTGGCAGGTAGTCTACATCTCTAACATACTGGTAGGTAGTCTACATCTCTAACATACTGGTAGGTAGTCTACATCTCTAACATACTGGCAGGTAGTCTACATCTCTAACATACTGGTAGGTAGTCTACATCTCTAACATACTGGTAGGTAGTCTACATCTCTAACATACTGGTAGGTAGTCTACACCTCTAACGTACTGGTAGGTAGTCTACATCTCTAACGTACTGGTAGGTAGTCTACATCTCTAACATACTGGTAGGTAGTCTACACCTCTAACGTACTGGTAGGTAGTCTACATCTCTAACGTACTGGTAGGTAGTCTACATCTCTAACATACTGGTAGGTAGTCTACATCTCTAACATACTGGTAGGTAGTCTACATCTCTAACATACTGCTAGGTAGTCTACATCTCTAACATACTGGTAGGTAGTCTACATCTCTAACATACTGGTAGGTAGTCTACATCTCTAACATACTGGTAGGTAGTCTACATCTCTAACATACTGGTAGGTAGTCTACATCTCTAACATACTGGCAGGTAGTCTACATCTCTAACATACTGGTAGGTAGTCTACACCTCTAACATACTGGTAGGTAGTCTACACCTCTAACATACTGGTAGGTAGTCTACACCTTTAACATACTGGTAGGTAGTCTACATCTCTAACATACTGGTAGGTAGTCTACATCTCTAACATACTGGCAGGTAGTCTACATCTCTAACATACTGGTAGGTAGTCTACACCTCTAACATACTGGTAGGTAGTCTACACCTCTAACATACTGGTAGGTAGTCTACACATCTAACATACTGGCAGGTAGTCTACATCTCTAACATACTGGCAGGTAGTCTACATCTCTAACGTACTGGTAGGTAGTCTACATCTCTAACATACTGGTAGGTAGTCTACATCTCTAACATACTAGTAGGTAGTCTACATCTCTAACATACTGGTAGGTAGTCTACATCTCTAACATACTGGTAGGTAGTCTACATCTCCAACATACTGGCAGGTAGTCTACATCTCTAACATGCTGGTAGGTAGTCTACATCTCTAACATACTGGCAGGTAGTCTACATCTCTAACATACTGGTAGGTAGTCTACATCTCTAACATACTGGCAGGTAGTCTACATCTCTAACATACTGGCAGGTAGTCTAAATCTCTAACATACTGGTAGGTAGTCTACATCTCTAACATACTGGTAGGTAGTCTACATCTCTAACATACTGGTAGGTAGTCTACATCTCTAACATACTGGCAGGTAGTCTACATCTCTAACATACTGGTAGGTAGTCTACATCTCTAACATACTGGTAGGTAGTCTACATCTCTAACATACTGGCAGGTAGTCTACATCTCTAACATACTGGTAGGTAGTCTACA
Source organism: Salmo trutta (assembly GCF_901001165.1). Taxonomy (NCBI): domain Eukaryota; kingdom Metazoa; phylum Chordata; class Actinopteri; order Salmoniformes; family Salmonidae; genus Salmo; species Salmo trutta. Next base: position 25,396,937 of record NC_042994.1, read on the forward strand.
TCTCTAACATACTGGTAGGTAGTCTACATCTCTAACATACTGGTAGGTAGTCTACACCTCTAACATACTGGTAGGTAGTCTACATCTCTAACATACTGGTAGGTAGTCTACATCTCTAACATAGTGGTAGGTAGTCTACACCTCTAACATACTGCTAGGTAGTCTACATCTCTAACATACTGGTAGGTAGTCTACATCTCTAACATACTGGTAGGTAGTCTACATCTCTAACATACTGGTAGGTAGTCTACATCTCTAACACACTGGTAGGGAGGATGTGTGTGTGTATATCTGAGTGTGTCCCAGGTCACATTTCTCTCTCTCTCCTTTATCTCGCATCCTCCCTCCCTCACCCCCTCGTTCCCTCCCTCCTTCAACCCCTCGTTCCCTCCCCCCCTCTCTCCAGGTCAGTCGGTTGGACCCTCGTTCTCTCGACGTTCTCCAGAGTTGGGACACAGGGTTTCCTAAACGCAGTGCAGGGGAGACCTTCATGATCTGTGGTACCCTGTACGTCACCAACTCCCATCTTGCCGGAGCTAAGGTCCACTTTGCTTACCACACCAATTCCTCCAGCTATGAGTACACAGACATCCCCTTCCACAACCAGTACTCCCACATCTCCATGATGGACTATAACCCCAGAGAGAGGGCCCTCTACACATGGAACAATGGACATCAGGTCATCTATAACGTGACCCTGTTTCATGTTATACAGAGCGATGGATAGAGGAGGAGAGGAGAGGAGGGAAGGAGAAAGAAGAGAGGAGAGGAGAGGAGAGAGACTGACAGACTATATCTCTATACAGAGAGAGGAGGAGAAGGAGGAGGAGGAGGAGGAGGAGGAGGAGGAAGAGAAGGAAATGAAGTGGAGTGGGAGAGGAGTGGGTGAGAGACTGATGACTATATCTATAGCAAGAGAGAGGAGGAGAAGGAGAACTGATGGACTATATCTCTATACAGAGAGAGGAGGAGAAGGAGAACTGATGGACTATATCTCTATACAGAGAGAGGAGGAGAAGGAGGACTGATGGACTATATCTCTAGAGAGAGAGAGGAGGAGAAGGAGGACTGATGGACTATATCTCTATACAGAGAGAGGAGGAGAAGGAGGACTGATGGACTATATCTCTATACAGAGAGAGGAGGAGAAGGAGGACTGATGGACTATATCTCTATACAGAGAGAGGAGGAGAAGGAGGACTGATGGACTATATCTCTATACAGAGAGAGGAGGAGAAGGAGGACTGATGGACTATATCCCTAGAGAGAGAGGAGGAGAAGGAGGACTGATGGACTATATCTCTGTAGAGAGAGAGGAGGAGAAGGAGGACTGATGGACTATATCTCTGTAGAGAGAGAGGAGGAGAAGGAGGACTGATGGACTATATCCCTAGAGAGAGAGGAGGAGAAGGAGGACTGATGGACTATATCTCTGTAGAGAGAGAGGAGGAGAAGGAGGACTGATGGACTATATCTATAGAGAGAGAGGAGGAGAAGGAGGACTGATGGACTATATCTCTAGAGAGAGAGAGGAGGAGAAGGAGGACTGGTGGACTATATCCCTAGAGAGAGAGGAGGAGAAGGAGGACTGATGGACTATATCTCTGTAGAGAGAGAGGAGGAGAAGGAGGACTGATGGACTATATCTATAGAGAGAGAGGAGGAGAAGGAGGACTGATGGACTATATTTCTAGAGAGAGAGGAGGAGAAGGAGGACTGATGGACTATATCTATAGAGAAAGAAAAGAAGAAGGAGGACTGATGGACTATATCTATAGAGAGAGAGGAAGAGAAGGAGGACTGATGGACTATATCTATAGAGAGAGGAAGAGAAGGAGGACTGATGGACTATATCTATAAAGAGAGAGAGGAGGAGAAGGAGGACTGATGGACTATATCTATAGAGAGAGAGGAGGAGAAGGAGGACTGATGGATTATATCCCTAGAGAGAGGAGGAGAAGGAGGACTGATGGGCTATATCCCTAGAGAGAGGAGGAGAAGGAGGACTGATGGACTATATCTCTGGAGAGAGAGGAGGAGTAGAAGGAGAACTGATGGACTATATCTCTGGAGAGAGAGAGGAGGATAAGGAAGACTGATGGACTATATCTAGAGAGAGAGAGAGGAGGAGAAGGAGGACTGATGGACTATATCTATAGAGAGAGAGGAGGAGAAGGAGGACTGATGGACTATATCTATAGCAAGAGAGAGGAGGAGAAGGAGAACTGATGGACTATATCTATAGAGAGAGAGAGGAGGAGAAGGAGGACTGATGGACTATATCTATAGAGAGAGGAGGAGAAGGAGGACTGATGGACTATATCTATAGAGAGTGGAGGAGAAGGAGGACTGATGGACTATATCTATAGAGAGAGAGAGAGGAGGAGAAGGAGGACATGGACTATATCTATAGAGAGAGAGGAGGAGAAGGAGGACTGATGGACTATATCTATAGAGAGAGGTGGAGAAGGAGGACTGATGGACTATATCCCTAGAGAGAGAGGAGGAGAAGGAGGACTGATGGACTATATCTATATAGAGAGAGAGAGGAGGATAAGGAAGACTGATGGACTATATCTATAGAGAGAGAGGAGGAGAAGGAGGACTGGTGGACTATATCTATAGAGAGAGAGGAGGAGAAGGAGGACTGATGGACTATATCTATAGAGAGAGAGGAGGAGAAGGAGAACTGATGGACTATATCTATATAGAGAGAGAGAGGAGGAGGACTGATGGACTATATCTATAGAGAGAGAGAGAGAGGAGGAGGACTGATGGACTATATCTATAGAGAGAGAGAGGAGGAGAAGGAGGACTGATGGACTATATCTATAGAGAGAGGAGGAGAAGGAGGACTGATGGACTATATCTCTGGAGAGAGAGAGGAGGAGAAGGAGAACTGATGGACTATATCTCTGGAGAGAGAGAGGAGGAGAAGGAGGACTGATGGACTATATCTATAGAGAGAGAGAGGAGGAGAAGGAGGACTGATGGACTTAATCTATGAGAGAGGAGAGGAGAGAGGAGAGAGGAGGAGAAGGAGGACTGATGGACTATATCTATAGAGAGAGAGGAGGAGAAGGAGGACTGATGGACTATATCTATAGAGAGAGAGGAGGAGAAGGAGGACTGATGGACTATATCTATAGAGAGAGGAGGAGAAGGAGGACTGATGGACTATATCTATAGAGAGAGGAGGAGAAGGAGGACTGATGGACTATATCTATAGAGAGAGAGAGAGGAGGAGAAGGAGGACTGATGGACTATATCTATAGAGAGAGGAGGAGAAGGAGGACTGATGGACTATATCTCTGGAGAGAGAGAGGAGGAGAAGGAGAACTGATGGACTATATCTCTGGAGAGAGAGAGGAGGAGAAGGAGGACTGATGGACTATATCTATAGAGAGAGAGAGGAGGAGAAGGAGGACTGATGGACTATATCTATAGAGAGAGAGGAGGAGAAGGAGGACTGATGGACTATATCTATAGAGAGAGAGGAGGAGAAGGAGGACTGATGGACTATATCTATAGAGAGAGAGGAGGAGAAGGAGGACTGATGGACTATATCTATAGAGAGAGGAGGAGAAGGAGGACTGATGGACTATATCTATAGAGAGAGAGAGAGGAGGAGAAGGAGGACATGGACTATATCTATAGAGAGAGAGAGGAGGAGAAGGAGGACTGATGGACTATATCTATAGAGAGAGAGAGGAGGAGAAGGAGGACTGATGGACTATATCTATAGAGAGAGAGGTGGAGAAGGAGGACTGATGGACTATATCCCTAGAGAGAGAGGAGGAGAAGGAGGACTGATGGACTATATCTATAGAGAGAGGAGGAGAAGGAGAACTGATGGACTATATCTATAGAGAGAGAGAGAGGAGGAGGACTGATGGACTATAACTATAGAGAGAGAGTGGAGGAGGACTGATGGACTATAACTATAGAGAGAGAGAGGAGGAGAAGGAGGACTGATGGACTATAACTATAGAGAGAGGAGGAGAAGGAGGACTGATGGACTATATCTATAGAGAGAGGAGGAGAAGGAGGACTGATGGACTATATCTATAGAGAGAGAGAGAGGAGAAGAAGGACTGATGGACTATATCTATAGAGAGAGAGGAGGAGAAGGAGGACTGATGGACTATATCTATAGAGAGAGGAGGAGAAGGAGGACTGATGGACTATATCTATAGAGAGAGGAGGAGAAGGAGGACTGATGGACTATATCTATAGAGAGAGAGAAGAAGGAGGACTGATGGACTATATCTTTACAGAGAGAGAGCCTGTATCTGGGACAGTTGGTGTGTCAATATATTTGAGGAAAATACATTCTGACTGAAGATGGAAACAGTCTGGGGTTGTGGAGAAAAGAAAGAGACACAGAAGTTTAATACAGTGAACTACTTTATGACCAGAGCCCAAAGTAGTGCACTATATAGGGAATAGGGCTCTGGTCTAAAGTAGTGCACTATATAGGGAATAGGGCTCTGGTCTAAAGTAGTGCACTATATAGGGAATAGGGTTCTGTTCTAAAGTAGTGCACTATATAGGGAATAGGGCTCTGGTCTATAGTAGTGCACTATATAGGGAATAGGGCTCTGGTCTATAGTAGTGTACTATATAGGGAATAGGGCCCTGGTCTATAGTAGTGCACTATATAGGGAATAGGGCTCTGGTCTAAAGTAGTGCACTATATAGGGAATAGGGCTCTGGTCTATAGTAGTGCACTATATAGGGAATAGGGCTCTGGTCTAAAGTAGTGCACTATATAGGGAATAGGGTTCTGTTCTAAAGTAGTGCACTATATAGGGAATAGGGCTCTGGTCTATAGTAGTGCACTATATAGGGAATAGGGCTCTGGTCTATAGTAGTGCACTATATAGGGAATAGGGTGTCATTTGGGCCTCTATATAATATTGATGATGTGTTGAGAGAGATAGCATGGTTCTTTATGTTAAAACTGAAATAAATGTCCCTGTTTACCATCTAACCGTCTGCTGTTGTTTCTGGAACAGTGGAGAGGAGAGGAGAGGAGAGGAGAGGAGAGGAGAGGAGAGGAGAGGAGAGGAGAGGATAAATGTTCCTGATTACCATCTAACTCTCTGCTGTTGTTACTGGAACAGAGGAGAGGAGAGGAGAGGAGAGGAGAGGAGAGGAGAGGAGAGGAGAGGAGAGGAGAGGAGAGGAGAGGATAAATGTTCCTGATTACTATCTAACTCTCTGCTGTTGTTACTGGAACAGAGGAGAGGAGAGGAGAGGAGAGGAGAGGAGAGGAGAGGATAAATGTTCCTGATTACCATCTAACTCTCTGCTGTTGTTACTGGAACAGAGGAGAGGAGAGGAGAAGAGAGGAGAGGAGAGGAGAGGAGAGGGATAAATGTACCTGTTTACCATCTAACTCTCTGCTGTTGTGAAACCAACATCAGTGTAATGCTAACAGCTTCTCTTCCTCCACTGTCCCTGTCCCCTTACTGGGCTCCAGCCGGTGGTCCTCTGATCCCAAACACACCCGACCGCCCTCCTTGACAACCTACCAACCAGTTGAGCTATAGAACACCATTGGCGACCTTTCAACCTCTGTTACATCTGTACACACTGGAACAGATTAGAGGAGAAGAGAGGGAGGAAATGGGAGATGAAGGAGAAACAGTAGAGGAGGGGAGGAGGAGAGGAGATGAGGGGAGGAGGCAGATGAAGGAGAAGCAGTGGAGAAGAGGAGGGACATGCATAACGAAATAAACAAAGAAAATAAGATGTGAAAAAATAGTCTGAAAGAGTCTAAAAAGGGGAATGCATGGGAAGTGTGTGTGTGTGTGTGTGTGTGTGTGTGTGTGTGTGTGTGTGTGTGTGTGTGTGTGTGTGTGTGTGTGTGTGTGTGTGTGTGTGTGTGTGGTGTGTGTGTCTGTATTTGTGTGTGGCATTAGACTATGACTCACAATAATTGGGTCTTATTATTTCCAAGTCACGACCCCCAATGTCCTGAATTCATGATAAACACACACATAATGAACAGACTACTAGCATTGAGTGAGATGGATGGAGGGAGGGAGGATGAGATAAAGGGGGAGATGGAGGGAGGGAGGGAAGGAGGAGATGGAAGGAAGGAGGCGATGAAAGGAGAGATGGACGGAGGGAGGAGGAGATAAAGGGGGAGATGGCTCACCGCCATGTGTCTGTCCTCTATTTTGTGACGTTGGAATATGGTTATATTATATTGATGTTGTTATGTTGGAATATGGTTATATTATATTGATGTTGTTGTGACGTTGGAATATGGTTGTATTATATTAACATTGTTGTGACGTTGGAATATGGTTGTATTATATTGACGTTGTTGTGACGTTGGAATATGGTTGTATTATATTGATGTTGTTGTGACGTTGGAATATGGTTGTATTATATTAACATTGTTGTGACGTTGGAATATGGTTGTATTATATTGACGTTGTTGTGACGTTGGAATATGGTTGTATTATATTGACGTTGTTGTGACGTTGGAATATGGTTGTATTATATTGATGTTGTTGTGACGTTGGAATATGGTTGTATTATATTAACATTGTTGTGACGTTGGAATATGGTTGTATTATATTGACGTTGTTGTGACGTTGGAATATGGTTGTATTATATTGATGTTGTTATGTTGGAATATGGTTGTATTATATTAACATTGTTGTGACGTTGGAATATGGTTGTATTATATTGATGTTGTTGTGACGTTGGAATATGGTTGTATTATATTAACATTGTTGTGACGTTGGAATATGGTTGTATTATATTGACCTTGTTGTGACGTTGGAATATGGTTGTATTATATTGATGTTGTTATGTTGGAATATGGTTGTATTATATTAACATTGTTGTGACGTTGGAATATGGTTGTATTATATTGATGTTGTTATGTTGGAATATGGTTATATTATATTGACATTGTTGTGATGTTGGAATATGGTTGTATTATATTGACATTGTTGTGATGTTGGAATATGGTTGTATTATATTGACATTGTTGTGATGTTGGAATATGGTTGTATTATATTGACGTT